>NC_143044.1:48867500-49062500 GCF_057628025.1 Oncorhynchus mykiss | reverse complement strand
TTGCTGTGTAGACATTAGATACAGGGGTAGATACTTGTTGTCTGTATCTCCTATATGGCCTGATCTCCTAATTCAGAATGACAGTTCACTATCTTACCTTTCACCACCAGACCTTCCTGCAGCCTCCATGTGATGTGTAGACAGGGAAGATACAGGACAGGGAGGGGAGAGCAGGGTTCACATGCCAAACCCTACCCCTGTCTACTTGATCCCTTAACTCCAACTGACATGATAAGAAGAATCCTTTGCAAGGCCCCTCCATGTCCCCATCTCATCCTGTTGAGTCAGACTCAGTTCCTGTAAGATCTGCTTTGAGTCATGAGCTCTGAGTCTGACCTCATTCAACCCCTGCAACCCTGCTACTATCCATCCCACTCCATGCCTCTCTCTCTCTCTCTCTCTCTCTCTCTCTCTCTCTCACTGTATAACCCTCTTTTTCTTTCTCTATCTGTCTCTCTTTGTCTCTCTCTCCTATGGACTACTCTTTCTCCCTCTCTCTCTCTCTCTCTCTCTCTCTCTCTCTCTCTCTCTCTCTTCCCATCCCCATACCTTCTCCAATAATTGATGCTGTTTGTTCTTGCTCCACACTCCACACCAAATGACTGTTAGTCCCCTGAACCCGTACCTGCCCACACAGAATGAATGTTCTGATGTGACAAAACGTTGTCAATCTGCCGGAAGAATGGAGCGAGTCAGAACAAGGGGAGAATGCACTCAGTGGCAACGATCACTGTAGTGAAAGTCCTCTTTTCTCTTTCTGTAGATGTGATTGGTCTTGAGAAAGAATGTGTCCCAAATAGCACACTATTCCTCACATAGTGCACTACTGTTGACATTGTCAAGTGTAGTGCACAATATAGGGAATAGGGGGCTATTTGGCAGTGATGTAAAGTACTTAAGAAAAAATGTGTTTCCTCTACTGGATCGGTGGGTCCCCCGTGGGACGGTTGAGCTAATGTAGGCTAATGCGATTAGCGTGAGGTTGTAAACAACAAGAAAATCTCCCAGGACATAGACATATCTGATATTGGCAGAAAGCTTAAATTCTTGTTAATCTAACTGCACTGTCCAATTTACAATAGCTATTACAGTGAAACAATACCATGCTATTGTTAGAGAAGAGTGCACAGTTATGAACTTGACAAGTAATTAATAAACCAATTTCAGTACCTTCATCCCCCTTGGCATTTTTCCTATTTTGTTCCATTACAACCTGTAATTTAAATGAATTTTTATTTTTATGTAATGGACATTCACAAAATAGTCCAAATTGGTGAAGTGAAATTAAGAAAATTAAAAACTGACAAGTGGTGCATGCATTTGTATTCACCCCCTTTGCTTTGAAGCCCCTAAATAAGGTCTGGTGCAACCAATTACCTTCAGAAGTCACATAATCAGTTAAATTGCACACAGGTGGACTTTATTTAAGTGTCACATGATCTCAGTATATATACACCTATTCCGAAAGGCCACCACTAAGCAAGGGGCACCACCAAGCAAGCGGTACCATGAAGACCAATGAGCTCTCCAAACAGGTCAGGGACAAAGTTGTGGAGAAGTACATTTAAGGGTTGGGTTATAAAAAAATATCTGAAATGGTGCGCCGACATCCCACGGAGCACCATTAAATCCATTTTTTTAAATGGAAAGAATATGGCTCCACAACAAACCTGCCAAGAGAGGACCGCCCACCAAAACTCATGGACCAGGCAAGGAGGGCATTAATCAGAGGCAACAAAGAGACTCAAGATAACCCTGAAGGAGCTGCAAAGCTCCACAGCGAAGATTGGACTATCTGTCCATAGGACCAATTTATGCCGCAAACTCCATGGAGCTGTGCTTTACGGAAGAGTGGCCAGAGAAAATCCATTGCTTGATGAAAAAAATAAGCGAACACATTTGGTGTTTGCCAAAAGCCATGTGGGAGACTTCCCAAACATATGGAAGAAGATACTCTGATCAGATGAGACAAAATTGTTGATTTTTGGCCCTCAAGGAAAATGCTATGTCTAGCGCAAACCCAACACCTGTCATCACCCTGAGAATATCATCCCCACAGTGAAACGTGGTGGTGGCTGCATCATGCTCTGGGCATGTTTTTCATTGGCAGGGATTGGGAAACAGGTTAGAATTGAAGGAATGATGGATGGCGCTAAATACAGGAACATTTAAATGTAAATGTCTTGGTCAAAGCCCAGACCTCAATCCATTTGACAATCTGTGCTATGACTTAAAAATTGTAGTACACCAGTGGAACCCATCCTACTTGAAGGAGTTTGAGCAGTTTTGCCTTGAAGAATGGGAAAAATCCCAGTGGCTAAATATACCAAGCTTACAGAGACATACCCCAGGAGACTTGCAGCTGTAATTGTTTCAAAATTTGGCTTTGCAAAATATTGACTTTGGGTGGAGGGGGGGGGGGGGGGGGGGGTGAATAGTTATGCACACTTTTTGGTCTTATTTCTTGTTTGTTTCACAATAAAACATATTTTGCATCTTCAAAGTGGTAGGCGTGTTGTGTAAATCAAATGATACAATCCCCCCAAAAATCTATTTTAATTAGAGGTTGTAAGGAAAAAAAATAAGACAAATGCCAAGAGGGTGAATCCTTTCGCAAGTCAGTGTAGGCACATTTGGGCAGTCTTGATACAACATTTTGATCAGAAATTCAATGGTTCATTGGATCAGTCTAAAACGTTTCACATACACTGCTTCCATCTAGTGGCCATCATCTAAATTGCGCCTTGGCTGAAATAATACATTTTGCCCTTTCTCTTTCATTTCAAAGACGATGGGACAAAAAAATGCAAAAAAGCACATGTTATTTTTCTTTGCATTATCTTTGCCAGCTCTAATGTGTTATATTCTCCTACATTCATTTCACATTTCCACAAACTTCAATGTGTTTCCTTTCAAGTGGTATCAATAATATGCATATCCTTGCTTCAGGTCCTGAGCTACAGGCAGTTAGATTTGGGTATGGATTGGATATGGTTTGGTTTGGATATGTCATTTTGAGCAAAAAATGTTAAAAAAGGGGCTGATCCTTTAGAGTTTTTTTTTTTGGGGGGGGGGGGGGGGTGACTACACTTTACTATTTATGTTTTTGACAACTTTTACTTTTACTCCACTACATTCCTAAAGAAAATAAAGTACTTTTTACTCTTTACATTTTCCCTGACACCAAAAGTACTCCTTACATTTGGAATGCTTAGCAGGACAGGAAAATTGTCTAATTCACGCAGTTATCAAGAGAACATCCCTGGTCATCCCTACTGCCTCTGATCTGGCAGACTCACTAAACACACATGCTTTATTTGTGAATTGTGTCTGTGTTGAACTGTGCCCCTGGCTATCCATGAATTTCAAAAAACAAGAAAATCGTGTTGTCTGGTTTGCCTAATATAATACATTTTAAATTATTTTTTAAGTTTTTGATAATTGAAGTACATTTAAAATCAAATACCATTAGACTTTTACTCAAGTAGTATTCTACTGGGTGACTTACTTTTACTTCAGTCCTTTTCAGTCCTTTTCTTTTAAGGTATCTTTACTTTTTCTCAAGTATGACAATTGGCTACTTTTTCCACCACTGCTATTTGGTATACATCCAAAAGGTGATGCAGAGTTTGGTCTCATCAACACCAAGAGTTCACCGCTCTTGCCTCTATCACAAGCTCCTTCTATTCCTCTCAATTATTGTTTGGTTCAGTTTAATCTCTCTATCTGTTTCTCACAGTTTCTGTTTTTAAGTTTATATTTATCCACCCACAAGCCACACTGCTTTTGACATCTACAGAAAAACTGGTTAAACTCAAAGCAATTAAGGAGATTATTGTTGTTATCAATCTCATTTGCATGTACGTCTACCGGGAATGAGAGGATGAGAGTGATGATATCCTTTTCATTGTCATTACCCTGACTCCTTAGTGTAGCCATTGTCAAAGCCTTCAGCGTCATTACCCTGACTCTTACTGTATCCATTGTCAAAGCCTTCAGAGTCACTACCCTGACTCTTAGTGTATCCATGGTCAACGCCTTCATCGTCATTACCCTGACTCTTAGTGTTTCTATTGTCAAAGCCTTCAGCGTCATTACCCTGACTCTTAGTGTTTCTATTGTCAAAGCCTTCAGCGTCATTACCCTGACTCTTAGTGTTTCTATTGTCAAAGCCTTCAGCGTCATTACCCTGACTCTTAGTGTTTCTATTGTCAAAGCCTTCAGCGTCATTACCCTGACTCTTAGTGTTTCTATTGTCAAAGCCTTCAGCACCATTACCCTGACTCTTAGTATTTCTATTGTCAAAGCCTTCAGAGTCATTACCCTGACTCTTAGTATTTCTATTGTCAAAGCCTTCATCGTCATTACCCTGACTCTTAGTGTTTCTATTGTCAAAGCCGTCAGCGTCATTACCCTGACTCTTAGTGTTTCTATTGTCAAAGCCTTCAGCGTCATTACCCTGACTCTTAGTGTTTCCATTGTCAAATCCGTCAGCGTCATTACCCTGACTCCTTAGTGTATCCATTGTCAAAGCCTTCATCGTCATTACCCTGACTCTTAGTGTTTCTATTGTCAAAGCCTTCATCGTCATTACCCTGACTCTTAGTGTTTCTATTGTCAAAGCCTTTCACTGTCATTACCCTGACTCTTAGTGTTTCTATTGTCAAAGCCTTCATCGTCATTACCCTGACTCTTAGTATTTCTATTGTCAAAGCCTTTCACTGTCATTACCCTGACTCTTAGTGTTTCTATTGTCAAAGCCTTCATCGTCATTACCCTGACTCTTAGTGTTTCTATTGTCAAAGCCTTCAGCACCATTACCCTGACTCTTAGTATTTCTATTGTCAAAGCCTTCATCGACATTACCCTGACTCTTAGTATTTCTATTGTCAAAGCCTTCATCGTCATTACCCTGACTCTTAGTATTTCTATTGTCAAAGCCTTCAGCGTCATTACCCTGAGTCTTAGTGTTTCTATTGTCAAAGCCTTCAGCGTCATTACCCTGACTCCTTAGTGTTTCTATTGTCAAAGCCTTCATCGTCATTACCCTGACTCTTAGTATTTATATTGTCAAAGCCTTCAGCACCATTACCCTGTCTCCTTAGTGTATCCATTGTCAAAGCCTTCATCGTCATTACCCTGACTCCTTAGTGTTTCTATTGTCAAAGCCTTCATCGTCATTACCCTGACTCTTAGTATTTCTATTGTCAAAGCCTTCAGCGTCATTACCCTGCCTCTTAGTGTTTCTACTGTCAAAGCCTTCAGAGTCACTACCCTGACTCTTAGTATTTATATTGTCAGTCTTCAGCGTCATTACCCTGCCTCTTAGTGTTTCTACTGTCAAAGCCTTCAGCGTCATTACCTGACTCCTTAGTGTATCCATTGTCAAAGCCTTCATCGTCATTACCCTGACTCTTAGTATTTATATTGTCAAAGCCTTCAGCACCATTACCCTCTCTCCTTAGTGTATCCATTGTCAAAGCCTTAAGAGTCACTACCCTGACTCTTAGTATTTCTATTGTCAAAGCCTTCATCGTCATTACCCTGACTCTTAGTGTCAAAGCCTTCACTGCTATTGGAATAGTGTTCCAGTATGCGTGCACCTATTTTGACACCTAAATATGTTGTTTCTTTGATTTTTGAAATGCCTATGTTGATTGATGATTTGTTGTTAGCTTGTCACCTGGTTATTAGTCAACTTGTTTAAATGGGGATGGGATGTGCTATATATGTATATACTTTGTTATGTAATCTAAACCATAAACTGTGTGCAAAAGGTTGAATGTTTTTCACAAACAATAAATTCTGGGAATGTATAACTAGCTAAAAAGTCTGCCAAAAAGAAAGCAAGAAAAATAAATGTGTTTTGGAAATCATTTTGGCAAGACTTATGTTATGAAAATGTTTAAATTTGTGATTTGGTTTTGGTTTATACATTAACATAACTCTATTAACCTAGTTGTAACTTCAGCGAGCTAATTCTCAATTAATATAGGAATAATTGGTTGGCTAAAATAAAAATTAAATGATTTGAGTAATTGAAGTTGGGTCGATGAAATGTTGTAGGTAACTTTTTGTTTATTTTAAACGTCTAAAACGTATTAAAAACTTTGTGGCAGTTGTTATAGCTCAAGAATTAAGTATTGACATTTAACCTTTGACTTTACAGACTTTAACCACTGAAATGTCTCTTTAAACTTTAAAGGCAACAATGATAACGAACGCCTGGCGATTGCTAGACAGCGAATCCCATATCGACTTGGTCGAGTAGTTGACGAATGGCTACTCGACAAAGGTAAAAACATTGATTAAAACTTCAAATTAAAATAATTTGATCATAACCCAGTAATACTTTTTTGTAACCAATAAAACTTTTAAAAAATTATGTTCAGTAAAACGTCAATAAAACCAAATAATTTAAAAACAGTTAAATGTAGCTAGCTAGTAACATTGCACACTTTCTTTTTAGTGATGTCAGCTTCAGGTTAAAGGGACTGTAAACATAAATCTAACTATTTCCTGAAGTAATATCAACACTGTTAAAATGTATATAAATTATTATATTATTGTTGTCATTTGATACCTAAATGATCAACTAAAAAAGGTCCAGTTAAATTATACATTCAGTTGATATTTGCAGTATTTTATACACATATATACATGTATGTGGTTGTTTATAATGGATCATACTGATTCAATTTCTAGAAATGTTCAATGATAAATAGAGTGCAATATTAATTGGCATAAAGAAAGTGAGTCCCTTTAACGGATATTGTAAATATGTATAGGGAATGAATATCAAGGAAATGTATCATAAAACTCTAATGTTTGAGTGCATGCCTTTTTGTATGTTTCTAGAAACCAAGTTGTGTCTCCCACCATGATTATTTGTCATTTTGATGTGTTCTGTTTCAGTTTTCATGTTCCCTTTTATTTTACTGTCAGCAATGACACTTTTGTTATGTCCCTCATATTTCAAAACTCAGTGTCAATTTTAAGTTGCATTCACTTCTTGCTAAAAGGCGGTCTTGGGATGATGATAAAAGCCAAATTAATCATTTGGGAAAACTTTTGAAACGTATGTTAACTATAGTTTTAACTTTATAAATGTATGTTAAATATAGTAACGAAACTCAACTTCTATACATACTATAACTATGAATGATGTTTTTTATTACCATAATGAAACTTAAAACTTCTGTATAATCATACAGTTTTTTAAAGAGTGTTTTCAAAGAAATTCAAGTGTCAAGCTATTCAAAGAGGATAATTGGAGCCTGTAAAATGACACATCTGTCAACTCTATTTTCTTCACAGGCAATTTCCCACAGACAAACTGTCCCTTTTTAAATTCCATCACATAGAAAAACTCACACTTCTAATATTTTCCTATTATTTCAAGGAATAAATAAATTGCAGTTTAGCTCAATGCTGTCAAGTAATACTAGATTTACACACCTACCCTCAGTTAAATTGACTTGTCCTTTTAGCAAAGCTGCAGTACATTGATTTACCACAACTTTTTGCTTTATTATTTCTCCCTTTGAGTCTGTGTGGTTCCATCCCATCATTCTAACCGCAATAAATTACTATGAGAGGCTTGCCTCTAGCAAAGGGTAATTTATCGCAACACCTTAGCCGACTGGGCAAATAATCTGTGTTCCTATGCGCAAATATTTTTCATCACGCTTAATTTTTTTATTTCTGTTTTGACTCAACATGCAAGTAGGGAGTTAGTGGTGGCAGAGTCCGTCCACGTTCCATCCAACATACATTCTTGTATATATGTAATATTGTTTTCCCACAGGTCGGCAGCTCACTATCTTCAACAGCCAGACCACCATACAGATAGGTGGCTGGGACAGGGACAGGAGTCGCTCGTTTCAGGGCCAGCTCTCAGGCCTCTACTATAACGGGCTGAAGGTGTTCAACATGGCCACTGAAGGAGATCCTAACATCCGCATCCAGGGGAGCGTGAGACTGGTGGGAGAGTCACCCTCTTCCATCACGCCACAGTCCAGTGCCAACACGGGCAACCGGTCGGAGACGTCCACCTCCATTATGGAGATCACCACGACGACGGCATCCAGTAGGAAAGTGAAGCAGACGACGCCACGGGAACCTCGGCAGGTAGGAGAACTCAGAACTTAAGATAAGATATACTTTAGTATTATTATTTACGAGACATTTGTCTTCTGCTTTGTCTAACCAATATACAGTACTTATACACACAAAACACATTGGGTTGGAGAGGCTGGGCTGGAGCATAGGGCAGGGCCCAAACCTTCTGGTCGTCTTATTCTCTGTACAGCCAGGTCTAAAATGTTTCATCTTTCTAAAGGGTGCCAATAATTAAGACCTGACATGATCTGTTCATGTTATGTGTCTTATCCTGGTCTGAGCTCTGTCTGTGAGCCTGATCTGGGATCTGTCTGTGAGCCTGGTCTAGGATCTGTCTGTGAGCCTGGTCTGAGATCTGTCTGTGAGCCTGGTCTGAGATGCTGTATGTCTGTGCTGTATATCTTGGTCTATGAGCCTGGTCTGAGATGCTGTATGTCTGTGCTGTATATCTTGGTCTGTGAGCCTGGTCTGAGATGCTGTATGTCTGTGCTGTATATCTTGGTCTGTGAGCCTGGTCTGAGATCTGTCTGTGAGCCTGGTCTGAGATACTGTATGTCTGTGCTGTATATCTTGGTCTGTGAGCCTGGTCTGAGATGCTGTATGTCTGTGCTGTATATCTTGGTCTGTGAGCCTGGTCTGAGATGCTGTATGTCTGTGCTGTATATCTTGGTCTGTGAGCCTGGTCTGAGATGCTGTATGTCTGTGCTGTATATCTTGGTCTGTGAGCCTGGTCTGAGATGCTGTATGTCTGTGCTGTATATCTTGGTCTGTGAGCCTGGTCTGAGATCTGTCTGTGAGCCTGGTCTGAGATACTGTATGTCTGTGCTGTATATCTTGGTCTGTGAGCCTGGTCTGAGATCTGTTTGTGTTGTATATCCTGGTCTGTGAGCCTGGTCTGAGATCTGTCTGTGATGTATAGCCAACTCCTATGTTTGTTAACATGACAAAGACCAAGAAAAGCACAATTTATTTATTTAACCTTAAACTAGGCAAGCCAGTTAAGAACAATTTATTATTTCCAATGATGGCCTACCAAAAGGCAAAAGGAATCTTGCGGGGACGGAGGCTGGACAAAACACACATCACAACAAGAGAGACAACACAACACTACATAAAGATAGACCTAAGACAACAACATAGCATGGCAGCAACACATGACAACAAAGCATGGTATCAACACAACATGACAACAACATGGTAGCAACACAACATGGCAGCAGCACAACATGGTAGCAGCACTAAACAGGGTATCATTGGGCACAGACAACACAAAGGGCAGAAGTTAGAGACAACAAAATATCACGCAAAGCAGCCACAACTGTCAGTAAGAGTGTCAATGATTGAGTATTTGAATGAAGAGATTGAGATAAAACTTTCCAGTTTGGACTCTTTTTTTACTCTTTTTGTGGTTGTATGTTTTCCTTTATTCAGTGTTCATAATCACTGTTAATGCCAATGTCTGCTATGACACTGCTAGACAGGTGTAACGGCTGATTTCCTCCTCTTCATCTGAAGAGAAGTAAGGATCGGACCAAGATGCGTCGTGGTGCGTGTTCATGACGATTTTAATAAGACAAGCACGGAACACTGATGAAATACAAAAACAATAAACGAATACGTGAAAATACCAAACCGAAACAGTACCGTGTGGCCACAAACACGGAAACAAACACCCACAAACCAACAGTGAAACCCAGGCTACCTAAGTATGATTCTCAATCAGAGACAACTAATGACACCTGCCTCTGACTGAGAACCATACTAGGCCGAACACAGAAATAGAAAAACATAGAAACACAAAACATAGACTGCCCACCCCAACTCACGCCCTGACCATACTAAATAAAGACAAAACAAAGGAAAATAACGGTCAGAACGTGACAATATGCTGAAATCAAGTGTGACATATTACATCTAGAAGCATGACAGATAATCCACTGTAGGCCTATTAATAGTCTCTCCATCTGGAGACACAGACATGTGAAGTATGGTATATCATTCATTGTTGTGTAAATGAACACATGCAGGTACATTTTTATAATCCAATGTAAGAATGGATAAAAATGATTTGTCCTGATTGTTATGTATGTTTGTTTTCTTGTCATCTAAAGAAATGTTCTTTGAAAAATGAAGCTTATTGCTTCTGATTGACTCCAACAGTTCTATTGGAAGCTGGATTCCGTGCAGACATGCAGACTAGACTGTATGACCAGGAATCATTTAGGTCACTGTGTATAGGGAAAGATGGGGTGACTGGCTCCTACATCTCTAAAGTTCCTTTTGTGTGTGTCTGGCCAAGGAGAGACGCCAGTATGTGGCCCCCTGAAGTGCTGTTGTAGTGAAGAAATACACATGATGCTGCATAGGGCGTTTTCTGCCTCCATGTTGATAGGGCACAGCCCAGGGGGCGTTTTCTGCCTCCATGCTCAAAGGGCACAGCCCAGGGGGCGTTTTCTGCCTCCATGCTCAAAGGGCATAGCCCAGGGGGCGTTTTCTGCCTCCATGCTCATAGGGGACAGCCCAGGGGGCGTTTTCTGCCTCCATGCTCAAAGGGCACAGCCCAGGGGGCGTTTTCTGCCTCCATGCTCAAAGGGCACAGCGTTTTCTGCCTCCATGCTCATAGGGGACAGCCCAGGGGGCGTTTTCTGCCTCCATGCTCAAAGGGCACAGCCCAGGGGGCGTTTTCTGCCTCCATGCTCAAAGGGCACCGCCCAGGGGGCAGTTCCTGCCTCCATGCTCATAGGGAACAGCCCAGGGGGCGTTTTCTGCCTCCATGCTCAAAGGGCACAGCCCAGGGGGCAGTTCCTGCCTCCATGCTCATAGGGCACAGCCCAGGGGGCGTTTTCTGCCTCCATGCTCAAAGGGCACAGCCCAGGGGGCGTTTTCTGCGTCCATGCTCAAAGGGCACAGTCCAGGGGGCGTTTTCTGCCTCCATGCTCATAGGGTATAGCCCAGGGGGCAGTTCCTGCCTCCATGCTCATAGGGCACAGCCCAGGGGAAGTTTTCTGCCTCCATGCTCAAAGGGCATAGCCCAGGGGGCAGTTCCTGCCTCCATGCTCATAGGGCATAGCCCAGGGGGCAGTTCCTGCCTCCATGCACATAGAGCATAGCCCAGGGGGCGTTTTCTGCCTCCATGCTCATAGGGCATAGCCCAGGGGGCTGTTCCTGCCTCCATGCTCATAGGGCATAGCCCAGGGGGCAGTTCCTGCCTCCATGCTCATAGGGCATAGCCCAGGGGGCAGTTCCTGCCTCCATGCTCAAAGGGCATAGCCCAGGGGGCATTTTCTGCCTCCATGCTCAAAGGGAATAGCCCAGGGGGCAGTTCCTGCCTCCATGCTCATAGGGCATAGCCCAGGGGGCGTTTTCTACCTCCATGCTCATAGGGCATAGCCCAGGGTGCAGTTCCTGCCTCCATGCTCATAGAGCATAGCCCAGGGGGCAGTTCCTGCCTCTATGCTCATAGGGCATATCCCAGGGGGCAGTTCCTGCCTCCATGCTCATAGGGCATAGCCCAGGGGGCAGTTCCTGCCTCAATGCTCATAGGGCATAGCCCAGGGGGCAGTTCCTGCCTCCATGCTCATAGGGCATAGCCAAGGGGGCAGTTCCTGCCTCCATGCTCAAAGGGCATAGCCCAGGGGGCATTTTCTGCCTCCATGCTCAAAGGGAATAGCCCAGGGGGCAGTTCCTGCCTCCATGCTCATAGGGCATAGCCCAGTGGCAGTTCCTGCCTCCATGCTCATAGGGCATAGCCCAGGGGGCAGTTCCTGCCTCCATGCTCATAGGGCATAGCCCAGGGGGCGTTTTCTACCTCCATGCTCATAGGGCATAGCCCAGGGTGCAGTTCCTGCCTCCATGCTCATAGAGCATAGCCCAGGGGGCAGTTCCTGCCTCCATGCTCATAGGGCATATCCCAGGGGGCAGTTCCTGCCTCCATGCTCATAGGGTATAGCCCAGGGGGCAGTTCCTGCCTCAATGCTCATAGGGCACCGCCCAGGTGGCGTTTTCTGCCTCCATGCTCAAAGGGCACAGCGTTTTCTGCCTCCATGCTCATAGGGCATAGCCCAGGGGGCAGTTCCTGCCTCCATGCTCATAGGGCATAGCCCAGGGGGCGTTTTCTGCCTCCATGCTCATAGGGCATAGCCCAGGAGGCAGTTCCTGCCTCCATGCTCATAGGGCATAGCCCAGGGGGCAGTTCCTGCCTCCATGCTCATAGGGCATAGACCCAGGGGGCAGTTCCTGCCTCCATGCTCATAGGGCATAGCCCAGGGGGCGTTTTCTACCTCCATGCTCATAGGGCATAGCCCAGGGTGCAGTTCATGCCTCCATGCTCATAGGGCATAGCCCAGGGGGCAGTTCCTGCCTCCATGCTCATAGGGCATGGCCCAGGGGGCAGTTCCTGCCTCCTTGCTCATAGGGCATATCCCAGGGGGCAGTTCCTGCCTCCATGCTCATAGGGCATAGCCCAGGGGGCAGTTCCTGCCTCAATGCTCATAGGGCACCGCCCAGGTGGCGTTTTCTGCCTCCATGCTCAAAGTGCACAGCGTTTTCTGCCTCCATGCTCATAGGACATAGCCCAGGGGGCAGTTCCTGCCTCCATGCTCATAGGGCATAGCCCAGGGGGCGTTTTCTGCCTCCATGCTCATAGGGCATATCCCAGGAGGCAGTTCCTGCCTCCATGCTCATAGGGCATAGCCCATGGGGGCAGTTCCTGCCTCCATGCTCATAGGGCATAGCCCAGGGGGCGTTTTCTGCCTCCATTCTCATAGGGCATAGCCCAGGGGGCAGTTCCTGCCTCCATGCTCATAGGGCATAGCCCAGGGGGCAGTTCCTGCCTCCATGCTCATAGGGCATAGCCCAGGGGGCAGTTGCTGCCTGCTTGCTCATAGGGCACCGCCCTGGTGGCGTTTTCTGCCTCCATGCTCATAGCGCAAGGCGTTTTCTGCCTCCATGCTCATAGGGTATAGCCCAGGGTGCAGGTCCTGCCTCCATGCTCATAGGGCATAGCCCAGGGGGCAGTTCCTGCCTCCATGCTCATAGGGCATAGCCCAGGGGGCAGTTGCTGCCTGCTTGCTCATAGGGCACCGCCCAGGTGGCGTTTTCTGCCTCCATGCTCATAGCGCAAGGCGTTTTCTGCCTCCATGCTCATAGGGTATAGCCCAGGGTGCAGGTCCTGCCTCCATGCTCATAGGGCATAGCCCAGGGGGCAGTTCCTGCCTCCATGCTCATAGGGCATAGCCCAGGGGGCAGTTTCTGCCTCCATGCTCATAGGGCATAGCCCAGGGGGTTAGTTGCTGCCTCCATGCTCATAGGGCACAGCGTTTTCTGCATCCATGCTCATAGGGCATAGCCCAGGGGGCAGTTCCTGCCTCCATGCTCATAGGGCATAGCCCAGGGGGCGTTTTCTGCCTCCATGCTCATAGGGCATAGCCCAGGAGGCAGTTCCTGCCTCCATGCTCATAGGGCATAGCCCAGGGGCAGTTCCTGCCTCCATGCTCATAGGGCATAGCCAGGGGGGGCGTTTTCTGCCTCCATGCTCATAGGGCATAGCCCAGGGGGCAGTTCCTGCCTCCATGCTCATAGGGCATAGCCCAGGGGGCAGTTGCTGCCTGCTTGCCCTTAGGGCACCGCCCAGGTGGTGTTTTCTGCCTCCATGCTCAAAGGGCACAGCATTTTCTGCCTCCATGCTCATAGGGTATATTCCAGGGGGCAGTTCCTGCCTCCATGCTCATAGGGCACCGCCCAGGTGGCGTTTTCTGCCTCCATGCTCATAGGGCACAGCGTTTTCTGCCTCCATGCTCATAGGGCACAGCGTTTTCTGCCTCCATGCTCATAGGGCACAGTGTTTTCTGCCTCCATGCTCATAGGGCACAGCGTTTTCTGCCTCCATGCTCATACGGCACAGCGTTTTCTGCCTCCATGCTCATAGGGCACAGCGTTTTCTGCCTCCATGCTCATAGGGCACAGCGTTTTCTGCCTCCATGCTCATAGGGCACAGCGTTTTCTGCCTCCATGCTCATAGGGCACAGCGTTTACTGCCTCCATGCTCATAGGGCACAGCGTTTTCTGCCTCCATGCTCAAAGGACACAGCGTTTTCTGCCTCCATGCTCATAGGGCACAGCGTTTTCTGCCTCCATGCTCATAGGGCACAGCGTTTTCTGCCTCCATGGACAAAATAACAAATAAAAGATAAATAAAAAAGAAGAGAGGCCAATGAAAACCAACCCAGTTGTGGTTGAAGTTGTTGTTTTGAGGCTATGAAGTGATTGCTTGTCTTGGGACAAAATAAAGTGATTTTGGTGGAGCAGTGAACATTGAATCGCTTTCATGCCAAATTGATGGACCAGGGAATAGACTTAGAGTTCACCCTTTGGGTATATGTGCACTGGGCTTGAAGGAGGTCTAATGCCAGATCAGCCACAGACCAAAGAATCAAGTCAGAGGAAGGGCTCTGCCTCACATACTGTCTGGCTGACATTCACAGACATAATAACAAGATAATAGGCAATCATTTAATTCACATCACAACCTTTCAGGATTTGTTTATTCACTCTTCAATTGCCCAGAATATGTGTGTCGTATTGTTTTGCACAACTAGTGGTGATTTTGTGTGATAGCAGGGGGAAAATGTGTTGATAGTTGAGGTTGCTTCAAACGCTGGAGATTAGAAGGAGGTTGTTTTTCCAGGGAAACATATACAAAATATATACATGTAGTTTTTCTTTTCTTTGGGTGTTTCTAAAAGTATTCAGAATAACACGGTGTCTTCTGACACTAGAAGCACAAGCATTTCGCTACACTGTCATTAACATCTGCTAACCATGTGTATGTGACAAATAAAATGTGATTTGATTTGATTTGATTTAAAGTATTATCCAAAATGACATCCTTAATGCATTTTATCTCTTATTCTTATCCATATTTTTTTAAACTGCATTGTTGGTTAGGGGCTCGTGAGTAAGCATTTCACTGTAAGTTCTACACCTGTTGTATTCGGCGCATGTGACTAATGCAATTTGATTTGATTCTGAATAGACTGTAAATATGAACAGATACTGCACACTGTAGACACCACATAAAGATAAACATAGAATACTGTATCAGACCACTGCTCTCTCAGCTGAATAGGTAAGTACTGTAACTGAATGTACATTACCTCTTCACTCCAACTGCTTTGAGAGCATTGGAATTAGCCAATCAATGAGAATCAAAGAATGTTCAGCTAACAATCAATTCATTAGAACGTTGAAAAACCACTGATGGCGTCAACGATGACATGCTCTTTGTACTACTCCAAGTGGTTGACCTTGTATCCATAGCCCTCAGTCACTAACCCCTGCCTTTCGATATAGTCCTAAACATTATCAATCCGATTTTCTTTTAGCCTAATCTGTTTTGTCTCTCTGTGCTATTACACATCAGTAAAGGTCACACCAAATATTTAATCTTACCCCACCCCTACCACCTCCTACTACCTCTCCCTTTGTCACAGACATGACCAACTAGCACCTCCTACAACCTCTCCCTTTGTCACAGCCATTACCAACTAGCACCTCCTACAACCTCTCCCTATGTCACAGATATTACCAACTAGCACCTCCTACAACCTCTCCCTATGTCACAGACATGACCAACTAGCACCTCCTACAACCTCTCACTTTGTCACAGCCATTACCAACTAGCACCTCCTACAACCTCTCCCTATGTCACAGACATTACCAACTAGCACCTCCTACAACCTCTCCCTTTGTCACAGACATTACCAACTAGCACCTCCTACAACCTCTCCCTATGTCACAGACATTACCAACTAGCTCCTCCTACAACCTCTCCCTATGTCACAGACATGTCCAACTAGCACCTCCTACAACCTCTCCCTATGTCACATACATTATCAATTTAAATTTGTAGAAATTGTAAAAACACAATTACAAACACTAGTTAAAAACATTGCAGTAATCTGCTCAATACCTTAGCATCGTTGCAGCAACCCCCAGCTACTAACACAGCTTTATCTTTGTTATAATCAAAATGCAGCCAATTCCCAATGGTCCTGCATATAAAATGCAGCTAATTGGTAACTGTTTATTATTGTATAAGTATTGATTATATACATGATGTATAAGCAGAGCTGCCTAACAAACCTCCTCCAGACTGACTATGAATCATACATGTTTCAAATAAATGTGCACTCAAGGAAGGGAAATGTGCTTAGAAAACGAGAAATGTCAATGTAGCACTGCAGAAGGGCCTCTAAGAGCAAGTTGAGAAGTGTGTGCAGGTGTGTGTGTTGGTCCTTGTGAGTGTTTTGTTTTTATTTGAATTTTATTTATTTAAATAGGCAAGTCAGTTAAGAACAAATTCTTATTTACAATGACAGCTTGCCCCGGCCAAACCCAGACATCGCTGGGCCAATTGTGTGGGACACCCAATCATGGCCAGATGTGAAACAGCCTCGATTCAAACCAGGGACTGTAGTGACGCCTCTTCAACTGAGATGCAATGCCTTATACCCGGGAGTCCAAGTGTGTTTGTTACCCTGATGCATTCATAGTGGAGAAGGTGGACTGGTTAAAGGGGCGGGTTTCAGAGAAGAGTGGAGAAGAGATGATGCAAGGTGAAGATGTCTCTAAGGCCTCTGTGTCTGTCTGCTGTTCTGTTCTATGTGACTGCCCTCCTATGCTGCTTCTCTCACCAGGAGTCACACTGCCTATCATCTCCGGTCACTAAGCCTGGAGAGAGACAAACCCTTCCCACTCCTTGTCATTTACTGGTAGCAGCATACAGCAATATACATACATACAATGTACTAGTATGTGTTATCTATTTACCATATAGAGTCTTGCAAAAGTATTCACCCCCTCCTTTGCATTTTTCCTATTTTGTTGTCTTACAACCTGGAATTAAAATGGATTTTTGGGAGGTTTGTATTATTTGATTTACACAGCATGCCTGCCACTTTGAGATGCAAATTATTTTTATTGTGAAACAAGAAATAAGACAAAAAAGCAGAAAACCTGAGCCTGCGTAACTATTCACCCCCCCCCCCCCCCCCAGAAGTCAATACTTTGTAGAGCCACCTTTGCAGCAATTATAGCTGCAAGTCTCTTGGGGTATGTCTCTAAAAGCTTAGCACGTCTAGCCACTGGGGGTTTTGCCCATTCTTCAAGGCAAAACTGCACCAGTTCCTTCAAGTTGGATGGGTTCTGCTGGTGTACAGCAATCTTTAAATCATACCACAGATTCTCAATTGGATTGAGTTCTGGGCTTTCTCGGGGTGATGAAAAGTGTTGGGTTTGCGCCAGACATAGTGTTTTCCTTGATTGCCATAAAACTAAATTTTAGTCTCATGTGATCAGAGTATCTTCTTCCATATGTTTGGGGAGTCTCCCACATGGCTTTTGGCGAACTCCAAACATGTTTGCTCTCTTTTGTCTTTAAAAGCAATGGCTTTTTTCTTGCCATTCTTCTGTAAAGCCCAGCTCTGTGGAGTGTACGACTTAAAGTGATCCTATGGACAGAAACTACAAACTCCGTTGTGGAGCTTTGCAGCTCCTTCAGGGTCATCTTTGGTCTCTTTGTTGCCTCTTTAATGCCCTCTGATATTTTTTTATAACCCAACCCTGATCTGTACGTCTCCACAACTTTGTCCCTGACCTGTTTGGAGAGCTCCTTGGTCTTCATAGTGCCGTTTGCTTGGTGGTGTTGCAGACTCTGGGGTGTTTCAGAACAGGTGTATATATACTGAGATCATGTGACAGATCATGTGACACTTAGATTGAACACAGGTGGACTTTATTTAACTAATAATGTGACTTCTGAAGGTAATTGGTTGCACCAGATCTTATTTAGCGGCTTCATAGCAAAGGGGGTGAATACATATGCACACACCACTTTTACATTTTTATTTTGTAGTTTTTTTTCTAAGTAATTTTTTTCATTTCAATCAAGAAATTTTGACTATTTGGTGTATGTCCATTACATGAAATCCAAATAAAAATCTATTTAAATTACAGGTTGTAATGCAACAAAATAGGAAAAACGCCAAGGGGGATGAATTATTTTTAAAAGCACTGTATATCAACTAAAGCCATTGTATGAATATGTTTTCACACAATTCTGGTATAGAACAATGACATTTGTTATGGCTAGAAAATACATGGGCTTGTCATTGTATTCGTTCTTGAATAACATAGTACTTCATTTGTTTTGTCCCAAAGGATTCTCTTCAACCCAATGCTATAGCATGCTGTCTAATCAGTCCTATAGCATGTTGGGATCCTTGGCGTGCACCACAGATAGTGAAGTAGCTAGCTAATGTGTGCTGACCTTAGCGTTTTCCCTCGGAGCTAAGACAATCCACACACACACACACACACTCAAACGCGCACACACACACACACACACACACACACACACACACACACACACACACACACACACACACACACACACACACACACATATATAGTGTTTCCCCCCGGAGCTAAGACAATCTACACACACACACACACACTCAAACGCGCACACACACACACACACACACACACACACACACACACACACACACACACACACACATATATAGTGTTTCCCCCCGGAGCTAAGACAATCACCACCCACAGATCACTGCCTCTCATCACTGCTTAGATTTTGGAACAGTTTAATGCTATCATTGACACTCATTAGTAGATGAAGGTCAATCAACTGACAAGCTACTGAATGGGAAGTGTGTGTGTGTGTGTGTGTGTGTGCCTGCGTGCGCGCGCGTGCGTGTGTTACAGAGTGCTACAAAATGATGTAGAAACAGTGAATTAATAATCACACGCCTCATGGAGCCATCTAATGTGTTCATTCAGACCTATCTGTGATGATCTGCCAAGGAGATCAACCACCAACTAGCCTGTTACCAGTGTACTATGGTTATTTGGGGGGGCTTTATCAAGCAGGATTTCAATTCCAATGTTGCCTTATGTTTTAGATACATTAACTCATAAATATGATCCATCTTTGAGTGTTGCTCTCGTCTTTCTTCCTTTAGAAGACTTAGGGTGGGTTGCACCAACATGGTTTAAATTACAGTGCCTTGCGAAAGTATTCGGCCCCCTTGAACTTTGCGACCTTTTGCCACATTTCAGGCTTCAAACATAAAGATATAAAACTGTATTTTTTTGTGAAGAATCAACAACAAGTGGGACACAATCATGAAGTGGAACGACATTTATTGGATATTTCAAACTTTTTTAACAAATCAAAAACTGAAAAATTGGGCTTGCAAAATTATTCAGCCCCCTTAAGTTAATACTTTGTAGCGCCACCTTTTGCTGCGATTACAGCTGTAAGTCGCTTGGGGTATGTCTCTATCAGTTTTGCACATCGAGAGACTGACACTTTTTCCCATTCCTCCTTGCAAAACAGCTCGAGCTCAGTGAGGATGGATGGAGAGCATTTGTGAACAGCAGTTTTCAGTTCTTTCCACAGATTCTCGATTGGATTCAGGTCTGGACTTTGACTTGGCCATTCTAACACCTAGATATGTTTATTTTTGAACCATTCCATTGTAGATTTTGCTTTATGTTTTGGATCATTGTCTTGTTGGAAGACAAATCTCCGTCCCAGTCTCAGGTCTTTTGCAGACTCCATCAGGTTTTCTTCCAGAATGGTCCTGTATTTGGCTCCATCCATCTTCCCATCAATTTTAACCATCTTCCCTGTCCCTGCTGAATAAAAGCAGGCCCAAACCATGATGCTGCCACCACCATGTTTGACAGTGGGGATGGTGTGTTCAGCTGTGTTGCTTTTACGCCAAACATAGCGTTTTGCATTGTTGCCAAAAAGTTCAATTTTGGTTTCATCTGACTAGAGCACCTTCTTCCACATGTTTGGTGTGTCTCCCAGGTGGCTTGTGGCAAACTTTAAACAACACTTTTTATGGATATCTTTAAGAAATGGCTTTCTTCTTGCCACTCTTCCTTCCATAAAGGCCAGATTTGTGCAATATACGTCTGATTGTTGTCCTATGGACAGAGTCTCCCACCTCAGCTGTAAATCTCTGCAGTTCATCCAGAGTGATCATGGGCCTCTTGGCTGCATCTCTGATCAGTCTTCTCCTTGTATGAGCTGAACGTTTAGAGGGACGGCCAGGTCTTGGTAGATTTGCAGTGGTCTGATACTCCTTCCATTTCAATATTATCGCTTGCACAGTGCTCCTTGGGATGTTTAAAGCTTGGGAAATCTTTTTGTATCCAAATCCGGCTTTAAACTTCTTCACAACAGTATCTCGGACCTGCCTGGTGTGTTCCTTGTTCTTCATGATTCTCTCTGCGCTTTTAACGGACCTCTGAGACTATCACAGTGCAGGTGCATTTATACGGAGACTTGATTACACACAGGTGGATTGTATTTATCATCATTAGTCATTTAGGTCAACATTGGATCATTCAGAGATCCTCACTGAACTTCTGGAGAGAGTTTGCTGCACTGAAAGTAAAGGGGCTGAATACTTTTGCACGCCCAATTTTTCAGTTTTTGATTTGTTAAAAAAGTTTGAAATATCCAATAAATGTCGTTCCACTTCATGATTGTGTCCCACTTGTTGTTGATTCTTCACAAAGAAATACAGTTTTATATCTTTATGTATGAAGCCTGAAATGTGGCAAAAGGTCGCAAAGTTCAAGGGGGCCGAATACTTTCGCAAGGCACTGTATTTCACCTATTATTTAACCTATTTCACCTTTTTTTGACTTAGTAGTTGTGGTGTTTTGTGTGTGTCTCTGTGACGGAGTATATAGCCTGCCTCCAAAATGGCACCCTGTCCTTTAAATTAATCCTTCAAAAGTTTGTAGGGAATAGGGTGTAATTTGGAACGTGGCAATATTTTACTATATGGGGCTGCTCTAGCCTACTGAAGTGTCATCTCACGTAAGAGAGTCAGCCCTCATCCAATTACACTGTTTGTCTGTCTGATTGCTAGCCTCCTAGCACAATATGACTATGTGTGTCCATGTATGGTGGCAGGGTAGCCTAGTGGTTAGAGCGTTGGACTAGTAACCGAAAGGTGTGTGTGTGTGTGTGTGTGTGTGTGTGTGTGTGTGTGTGTGTGTGTGTGTGTGTGTGTGTGTGTGTGTGTACATTTTATCTTCCACCAGTGACTTATTTGATTTGTGTCCCTCCATTCTTTTCTATTCTGTCTCACCATTGTTTTCCCTAACGTGGGGAACACCACACTAGACAATTGCCCCCTTTTGGCCTGCAAAGTTTTATTGCTGGTTTATGTTGTAATTTAAGGAGTAATTAGAGTGTCTCCAGTTTTCCCCCCAGTCCTTTGAGGAATAAAACAGGGGTGTCCTTTTAGGACATTTTTCACCCCGTTGATTGACTTACTTGATTCAGGCCCTTGATTTCCTGCTGTCTCATCTGAGTTTTCCCAAGGTAGACAAATCCAGAACATTGCTAAACCGTTTTGCCTGCAGCATTTTGTTACCCATTTATGGGTACTTATATGAGGTGTCTTCAGGGGTCTTTAGGCCCCTAGTACTTTGAAGAACAGAATGGGACTGAACGGGGATGTTCCCTCTGAGTCGTTGGGATGGATGGGCTGCTTTTGTTTAAATAAATACGGCACTCTGCTCTCCGCTTTGCCACCCTCAGTCATGACTAATGGCAGCCAGAGCTGCCAGCAGAACGGACACTTTGAGCGATGAGGTGAGGAGATAAATAAAGCAGGTGATAAAAACACACTCGTTCCTTTTGTCTCTCTCCTCTCCACCTGGTTGTCAGCTGAAGAGAGGTGTGGTTTAATATCAGAGGGGGAAACAATGTCTAATGAAGACACTTCCCATTTATCTCTAAATGTCCACATTAGAAAATAATAGTTCAGCCAATTCTGCCTCTTTTACAACAGGTTGTAGTTTGGTGAAGATGGTTATTGGTACGCAGTGGTCTGATAAGTTTGGGGCTATCGATGGGTGCTATTAAACAGACCAGACCAAACTGCAATAAACAGCAGCAAAATAAATATTGATGGCCCATAGTATTGTAGTGGCAGCAGAAGAAGGAGCAGCAACAGTTTTAGGAGTAGGCCATGGTGGCCATGGTGGACACAGTGAAATTAACTGGGATTAAATAAACAGGGAAAGGGAGAGTGAGGAAGAGATCGAGCTTAGATTATGTTTAGTCAAAGCCTCCCAGTAATCAGAGACCGACTGCACCCTGTCTCACTGCACCACAAACCTCCCATCCCCAGTAATCAGAGATCGACAGCACCCTGTCTCACTGCACCACAAACCTCCCATCCCCAGTAATCAGAGACCGACAGCACCCTGTCTCACTGCACCCCCACCTCCTATCCCCAGTAATCAGAGACTTACAGCACCCTGCCTCACTGCACCCCACCTCCCACCCCCAGTAATCAGAGACAGACAGCACCCTTTCTCACTGCACCCCTCACCTCCTATCCCCAGTAGAGATCAGACTGACAGCACCCTGTCTCACAAAACCCCACCTCTTATCCCCAGTAGAGATCAGACCGACTGCACTCTGTCTCACTGCACCCCCACCTCCCATCCCCAGTAATCAGAGACAGACAGCACCCTGTCTCACTGCACCCCCACCTCCTATCCCCAGTAGAGATTAGACAGACAGCACCCTGTCTCACAAAACCCCACCTCTTATCCCCAGTAGAGATCAGACCGACAGCACCCTGTCTCACTGCACCCCCACCTCCTATCCCCAGTAGAGATCAGACTGACAGTACCCTGTCTCACTGCACCCCACCTCCTATCCCCAGTAGAGATTAGACAGACAGCACCCTGTCTCACTGCACCCCACCTCTTATCCCCAGTAGAGATCAGACCGACAGCACCCTGTCTCACTGCACCCCCACCTCCTATCCCCAGTAGAGATCAGACCGACAGCATCCTGTCTCACTGAACCCCCATCTCCTATCCCCAGTAGGGATCAGACCGACAGCACCATGTCTCACTGCACCCCCACCACCCATCCCATCCAACTCTGCCAGTGGTGACAAAGTACCCAATTGTCATACTTGAGTAATAGTAAAGATACCTTAATATCTTAATAGATAATGAGATCCATAATATTCCCCAAGAGGACAGGTAACCAGGTAGATGAGTAGACCACTGCAACGCAAGGGGACAGGTAACCAGGTAGCTGAGTAGACCACTGCAACTCAAGAGGACAGGTAACCAGGTGGCTGAGTTGACCATAGCAGACCAAAGAGGACAAGTAACCAGGTGGCTGAGTAGACCATAGCAACGCAAAAGGACAGGTAACCAGGTGGCTGAGTAGTCCATAGCAACGCAAGAGGACAGGTAACCAGGTGGCTGAGTTGACCATAGCAGACCAACGAGGACAGGTAACCAGGTGGCTGAGTTGACCATAGCAGACCCAAGAGGACAGGTAACCAGGTGGCTGAGTTGACCATAGCAGACCCAAGAGGACAGGTAACTAGGTGGCTGAGTTGACCATAGCAGACCCAAGAGGACAGGTAACCAGGTGGCTGAGTTGTCCATAGCAGACCCAAGAGGACAGGTAACCAGGTGGCTGAGTTGACCATAGCAGACCCAAGAGGACAGGTAACCAGGTGACTGAGTTGACCATAGCAGACCCAAGAGGACAGGTAACCAGGTGGCTGAGTTGACCATAGCAGACCCAAGAGGACAGGTAACCAGGTGGCTGAGTTGACCATAGCAGACCCAAGAGGACAGGTAACCAGGTGACTGAGTTGACCATAGCAGACCCAAGAGGACAGGTAACCAGGTGGCTGAGTTGACCATAGCAGACCCAAGAGGACTGGGTTGATAAAGGTAATGGAAAGTGGTGGTGTGTTATGTACACAATATGGCAGTAACAAACAGAATTGAAATATAATATCTTAGAAAAGTGCCCTATTTACAGTGGATGTATTGGACAAATCAGAGGCATTAGGGCAGAACACATAATAACGTTCATCTCAAATGCTCTTGTTTGCTCTCAGAAGGAAGGGAGGAAAGAGGAAGTATTTGTAGTGCCGTTCATTAGGGGTCTTAGCAGTCTGATTTGCATTTTAGTTTTCTCAATCTCAATCATTAAAATGTTGTAAACTGTAACACAGCTATAATTAGCCATTATGACTATATACATATTTCTTCTCTAAATATGAACAGACAGACCGGCTAACTGTGTTCTCAAATTAACTATTAAATGGTCCTTCTCATTCATGAGTATGTTTCATTAGCTAGCTGTTATTTCTTTTCTGTGCATTGAAAGATAGATTTCTTAATTTAGCTGAAAATAGCAATAGCAAGAATCTGGAGGCTACTTTAAAATTAGCAAATATACATCACAATACTATGGTAGCATAACATTATCACAATAATATTGTAGTATAACATTTTCACAATACTATGTTAGTATAACGTTATCAAAATATTATGGTAGCACAGAATAACGTTATCACAGTACTAATCAGTTGAACAACACAATGACAGACTAAAAACATTGGCTTAAGATAAACACATCATTTTGGTTTATTTATTTACAATCTTCCAAGACCTGCGAGCAGTTTTCCTTTCTGAGGCTGGATAGTGATTGAATGCCAGCATCCAAAATGTCTTCCGCCTGAGAAGGAACCTCTTGCCTCGGGGACAGACTGTTTCTGCTTTCTCCTTATGGAATCGTCCTGCAGAAACATATGTGGAACCAGGCTAGTGAACCTCTCACCTCTGCCACCAACTTGTTTAAATTGTAAAATAAAGGTTAAATAAAATAAAACGTGTTTACAGCCAAACAGCCAATTAGCACTCTATGTTCCCAGTATGTCCCAGTTTACTCAGGATGTAATGGCCTTGTTTTTTGGGATGGAGGCCATGTCCAACAGGTGATGGAGGCGGCCAATGTGTGTGTGTGTGTGCTTGTGTGCGGTGTGGGTGGCCCATTTCCTTCACCCATTCACACACACTAGATGGTTGGTTCCAGTTGAATTGGCTTGTAGTCATGATCTGAGGCCCTGAAGTAGAGGAGCTTGTAGTGATAGACCGTGTCATGATCTGAGGCCCTGAGGTAGAGGAGCTTGTAGTGATAGACCGTGTCATGATCTGAGGCCCTGAAGTAGAGGAGCTTGTAGTGACAGACCGTGTCATGATCTGAGGCCCTGAGGTAGAGGAGCTTGTAGTGACAGACCGTGTCATGAGCTGAGGCCCTGAGGTAGAGGAGCTTGTAGTGACAGACCGTGTCATGATCTGAGGCCCTGAGGTAGAGGAGCTTGTAGTGATAGACCGTGTCATGATCTGAGGCCCTGAGGTAGAGGAGCTTGTAGTGACAGACCGTGTCATGATCTGAGACCCTGAGGTAGAGGAGCTTGTAGTGACAGACCGTGTCATGATCTGAGGCCCTGAGGTAGAGGAGCTTGTAGTGACAGACCGTGTCATGATCTGAGACCCTGAGGTAGAGGAGCTAGAGGGGCTGACAGGAATTTGATGAACTTCAGATTTACAGAGAGAAACAGAGGGTTCTGCATTGGCACTGCTGTCGTCTCACCTAGGAAACATCCTTGTATGTCAAGCAGTGTCAAACCCACAGAGGGAGGTTCAGTATAAACTTATCTATGCTGATGAATCAATGGGTGATGTCTAAGTGTTTAATTTCATAATCACTGCTTTTTGCTTTTTCAGTCGGCCTCTACAGTGATATTGCGACTGTTTTAGTGGGTCTGTGTCTCAATTCATTAATAATAGATGCATTCATGTTCAGTTATATTACGACTGTTTTAGTGGGTCTGTGTCTCAATTCATTAATAATAGATGCATTCATGTTCAGTTATATTACGACTGTTTTAGTGGGTCTGTGTCTCAATTCATTAATAATAGATGCATTCATGTTCAGTTATATTACGACTGTTTTAGTGGGTCTGTGTCTCAATTCATTAATAATAGATGCATTCATGTTCAGTTATATTACGACTGTTTTAGTGGGTCTGTGTCTCAATTCACTAATAATAGATGCATTCCTGTTCAGTTATATTATGACTGTTTTAGTGGGTCTGTGTCTCAATTCACTAATAATAGATGCATTCCTGTTCAGTTATATTATGACTGTTTTAGTGGGTCTGTGTCTCAATTCACTAATAATAGATGCATTCATGTTCAGTTATATTATGACTGTTTTAGTGGGTCTGTGTCTCAATTCATTAATAATAGATGCATTCCTGTTCAGTTATATTATGACTGTTTTAGTGGGTCTGTGTCTCAATTCATTAATAATAGATGCATTCCTGTTCAGTTATATTATGACTGTTTTAGTGGGTCTGTGTCTCAATTCATTAATAATAGATGCATTCCTGTTCAGTTATATTATGACTGTTTTAGTGGGTCTGTGTTTCAGTTCATAATAAATACATTTTCTGAGAAAATGATAAGTTAAGTATATCTCAAACTCCCAACTAACAGTTAAAAAAAGATAAACGTTCGAACAATTGTTAAATGTTGTTGTCTCACGGGCTGAATGAGTAAACGATCACGTAAAACGTTTCGTCATCATAATATATAATGCTAATATAATATAATAATATAAGTTCTAATAATAATAATATAATAATAATATAATATAATATATCATAATACAATATATGCCATTTAACAGACGCATTTATCCAAAGTGACTTAGTCATGGGTGGTCCCGTGAGACAAACCCATAATCATGGAGGTACAGAGGACCTTGTTCTACTAACTGAGTTACAGAGGACCATGTTCTACTGACTGAGTTACAGAGGACCATGTTCTACTAACTGAGTTACAGAGGACCATGTTCATCTAACTGAGTTACAGAGGACAATTATCTACTAACTGAGTTACAGAGGACCATGTTCAACTAACTGAGTTACAGAGGACCATGTTCTACTAACTGAGTTACAGAGGACCATGTTCATCTAACTGAGATACAGAGGACAATTATCTGCTAACTGAGTTACAGAGGACCATGTTCAACTAACTGAGTTACAGAGGACCATGTTCATCTAACTGAGATACAGAGGACAATTATCTACTAACTGAGTTACAGAGGACCATGTTCAACTAACTGAGTTACAGAGGACCATGTTCATCTAACTGAGATACAGAGGACAATTATCTACTAACTGAGTTACAGAGGACCATGTTCTACTGACTGAGTTACAGAGGACCATGTTCTACTAACTGAGTTACAGAGGACCATGTTCATCTAACTGAGTTACAGAGGACAATTATCTACTAACTGAGTTACAGAGGACCATGTTCTACTAACTGAGTTACAGAGGACCATGTTCTACTAAATGAGTTACAGAGGACCATGTTCATCTAACTGAGATACAGAGGACAATTATCTGCTAACTGAGTTACAGAGGACCATGTTCTACTAACTGAGTTACAGAGGACAATTATCTACTAACAGAGTTACAGAGGACCATGTTCATCTAACTGAGTTACAGAGGACCATGTTCTACTGAGTTACAGAGGACAATTATCTACTAACAGAGTTACAGAGGACCATGTTCATCTAACTGAGATACAGAGGACCATGTTCTACTGACTGAGTTACAGAGGACCATGTTCTACTAACTGAGTTACAGAGGACCATGTTCATCTAACTGAGATACAGAGGACCATGTTCTACTAACTGAGTTACAGAGGACCATGTTCATCTAACTGAGATACAGAGGACAATTATCTACTAACTGAGTTACAGAGGACCATGTTCTACTGACTGAGTTACAGAGGACCATGTTCTACTAACTGAGATACAGAGGACCATGTTCATCTAACTGAGTTACAGAGGACAATTATCTACTAACTGAGTTACAGAGGACCATGTTCAACTAACTGAGTTACAGAGGACCATGTTCTACTAACTGAGTTACAGAGGACCATGTTCATCTAACTGAGATACAGAGGACAATTATCTGCTAACTGAGTTACAGAGGACCATGTTCTACTAACTGAGTTACAGAGGACAATTATCTACTAACAGAGTTACAGAGGACCATGTTCATCTAACTGAGTTACAGAGGACCATGTTCTACTGAGTTACAGAGGACAATTATCTACTAACAGAGTTACAGAGGACCATGTTCATCTAACTGAGATACAGAGGACCATGTTCTACTGACTGAGTTACAGAGGACCATGTTCTACTAACTGAGTTACAGAGGACCATGTTCATCTAACTGAGATACAGAGGACCATGTTCTACTAACTGAGTTACAGAGGACCATGTTCATCTAACTGAGATACAGAGGACAATTATCTACTAACTGAGTTACAGAGGACCATGTTCTACTGACTGAGTTACAGAGGACCATGTTCTACTAACTGAGTTACAGAGGACCATGTTCATCTAACTGAGTTACAGAGGACAATTATCTACTAACTGAGTTACAGAGGACCATGTTCTACTAACTGAGTTACAGAGGACCATGTTCTACTAACTGAGTTACAGAGGACCATGTTCATCTAACTGAGATACAGAGGACAATTATCTGCTAACTGAGTTACAGAGGACCATGTTCTACTAACTGAGTTACAGAGGACAATTATCTACTAACAGAGTTACAGAGGACCATGTTCATCTAACTGAGATACAGAGGACAATTATCTACTAACAGAGTTACAGAGGAAATGTTCTACTAACTGAGTTACAGAGGACCATGTTCATCTAACTGAGATACAGAGGACAATTATCTACTAACTGAGTTACAGAGGACCATGTTCTACTGACTGAGTTACAGAGGACCATGTTCTACTAACTGAGTTACAGAGGACCATGTTCATCTAACTGAGTTACAGAGGACAATTATCTACTAACTGAGTTACAGAGGACCATGTTCTACTAACTGAGTTACAGAGGACCATGTTCTACTAACTGAGTTACAGAGGACCATGTTCATCTAACTGAGATACAGAGGACAATTATCTGCTAACTGAGTTACAGAGGACCATGTTCTACTAACTGAGTTACAGAGGACAATTATCTACTAACAGAGTTACAGAGGACCATGTTCATCTAACTGAGTTACAGAGGACCATGTTCTACTGAGTTACAGAGGACAATTATCTACTAACAGAGTTACAGAGGACCATGTTCATCTAACTGAGATACAGAGGACCATGTTCTACTGACTGAGTTACAGAGGACCATGTTCTACTAACTGAGTTACAGAGGACCATGTTCATCTAACTGAGATACAGAGGACCATGTTCTACTAACTGAGTTACAGAGGACCATGTTCATCTAACTGAGATACAGAGGACAATTATCTACTAACTGAGTTACAGAGGACCATGTTCTACTGACTGAGTTACAGAGGACCATGTTCTACTAACTGAGTTACAGAGGACCATGTTCATCTAACTGAGTTACAGAGGACAATTATCTACTAACTGAGTTACAGAGGACCATGTTCTACTAACTGAGTTACAGAGGACCATGTTCTACTAACTGAGTTACAGAGGACCATGTTCATCTAACTGAGATACAGAGGACAATTATCTGCTAACTGAGTTACAGAGGACCATGTTCTACTAACTGAGTTACAGAGGACAATTATCTACTAACAGAGTTACAGAGGACCATGTTCATCTAACTGAGATACAGAGGACAATTATCTACTAACAGAGTTACAGAGGAAATGTTCTACTAACTGAGTTACAGAGGAAATGTTCTACTAACTGAGTTACAGAGGACCATGTTCTATCGACTGAGTTACAGAGGACCATGTTCTACTGACTGAGTTACAGAGGACCATGTTCTACTAACTGAGTTACAGAGGACCATGTTCTACCAACTGAGTTACAGAGGACCATGTTTTTCCATCTGAGTTACAGAGGACCAAGTTCTACTAACTGAGTTACAGAGGACCATGTTCTGCTAACTGAGTTACAGAGGATCATGTTCTACTAACTGAGTTACAGAGGATCATGTTCTACTAACTGAGTTACAGAGGATCATGTTCTGCTAACTGAGTTACAGAGGATCATGTTCTACTAACTGAGTTACAGAGGATCATGTTCTACTAACTGAGTTACAGGGGACCATGTTCTGCTAACTGAGTTACAGAGGACCATTTTCTAACAGCTGAGTTACACACGACCATGTTCTACTAACTGAGCTACAGCTGTGTCTGAAGGCCCTAACTGAAGACAGACTGTTGAGGTTGAATGACAGCCCCTAACACAGCTGTGTTAACTGAAGAGAAGAGAGATTTCAATATATTTATCTTTAGAACATTGATATTACTTCTGTAGTCCCCCTTGCCATCGTACCTTTGACGTTAATTGATGTGTTGTAAGTAACAATGTATTTCTTCTCACCTTACCTCTTCGGTGTTGAAATGGTTTGGAGATTGATAGTAGCGAGGGAGATGTGAGGGAAGACAAGGGTCATCCGTTTCCATATTTGCGACTCGACTCTGTCATTTCAATTTTGCTATTTCATAGTCAACCAGGTCTTTCACATGTGAAAATTGCTACTTTTGAAGTCTGAAGTAAGAAAGGGTTGGCGGAACTTACATCTATTTTTTAAAAGGTTGACAGATAATGATAATTGAGATGGAGGTGTGAAGTGGGTAGATTCGTCTTTAAAATACTGTTTGCCGATGGAATAAAGATGGCTGGTCGGTTAATTGTTTTGAGAGGCCATGGAAGCCATTTTGACTGCAGTCCTGAAGTAGAGGAAATAGGATCAGCATGTAACAATGGATTTGAGAAGAGACCTACTTCATCTGTTGTAGACCCCATATAGAAACCCTACTGAATATTTATGTAAGAGATAGTCAACGAGGGGCTATGCATTCTATGGAAAATAATGAACAATGTGGAAGGTGTGTTCCACAAGGCATTTCCAGAGAACTCATAGCCCTGAGTTGATTATCCCTTTAATTCCAATGCTATAATTTAACAAATTTGCTGCTTGAAATGTGTTCATTTGCCTGTAGAAATGTGTTCAAAATCCAAGCAAGTTGACTAGACCAGTATCTTGCCTTCGTGAACATTGAATTCAACAATACCAATAATGTTTTCAATTTGACTTTGGCTTGCTAAAAGCTGCTAAACACAGAACATGTAAGAATGAACTATATCCATTGATTTCTACCGTGCAAATATACCATGCATTATTTAAGCAATAATGCATGAGGAGGTGTAGTATATGGCCAATATACCACGGCTAAGGGCTGTTGTTAATCACGAAGAAACACAGAGTGGCTGTATACAGACCTTGGCCAAGGTATATTGGCCATATATCACAAACCTCCGAGGTGCTTTATTGCTATTATAATCGGGTTACCAACGTAATTAGAGAAGTAAAAATACATGTTTTGTCATACCCGTGGTACAGTATACGGTCTGATATACCACAGCTGTCAAGCAATCAGCATTCAGTGCTCTAACCACCCAGTTTATGAAGATAAATAATGCATGCTCTAGAATGTTAATATTAGTATTTATTTAAAAAATATATGTTTTATTTAACCTTTATTTAACTATGCAAGTCTGTTAAGAACAAATTCTTATTTACAATGATGGCTTACACCGGCCAAACCCGGATGATGCTGGGCCAATTGTGCGTCGCCCTATAAGACTCCCAATCACTGCCGGATGTGATACAGCCTGGATTTCAACCAGAGACTGTAGTGGCACTTCTTGCACTGAGATGCAGTGTCTTAGACATCTGTGCCTCAGACCGCTGTGTCTCAGACCGCTGTGTCTCAGACCGCTGTGTCTCAGACATCTGTGTCTCAGACCGCTGTGTCTCAGACCTCTGTGTCTCAGACCGCTGTGTCTCAGACATCTGTGTCTTAGACCGCTGTGTCTTAGACATCTGTGTCTTAGACCGCTGTGTCTTAGACATCTGTGCCTCAGACCGCTGTGTCTCAGACCGCTGTGTCTCAGACCGCTGTGTCTTAGACATCTGTGCCTCAGACCTCTGTGTCTCAGACCGCTGTGTCTCAGACCGCTGTGTCTCAGACCGCTGTGTCTCAGACCGCTGTGTCTCAGACCGCTGTATCTCAGGCCTCTGTGTCTTAGACATCTGTGCCTGAGACCACTGTGTCTCAGACCGCTGTGTCTCAGACCGCTGTGTCTCAGACCGCTGTGGCTTAGGCATCTGTGTCTCAGACCGCTGTGTCTCAGACCGCTGTGTCTCAGACCGCTGTGTCTCAGACCGCTGCGTCTCAGACCGCTGCGTCTCAGACCGCTGTGGCTTAGACATCTGTGTCTCAGACCGCTTTGTCTCAGACCTCTGTGTCTCAGACCGCTGTGTCTCAGACCGCTGTGTCTCACACATCTGTGTCTCAGACATCTGTGTCTCAGACATCTGTGTCTCACACATCTGTGTCTTAGACCGCTGTGTCTTAGACATCTGTGTCTTAGACCGCTGTGTCACTCGAGGGCCCATAGGGTGGGCTTCAAGAATGCCCTTCAAGCCAATCAGAAACAAATATTAAACAATGCCATGGTATAAAAACTAATAAAGCATTATTATAGTTAATAAAATACTCCAGATTCTCTGTAATTTATTAACACTAGAACCGCTGTGCCTCAAGGGACCCCCCTTTAAAGCTAATGAGCAGTCATTCAGACTGCAACATTCTTTAATACATTTTACATATTCTATTGGTGATGCTCTGTTTGACAAGTAAATCAATTAATTTGACAGACAATTGTCCTCTGTAATGTATTTAAAGGACCAATTAATCAATCAAATGTATTGATAAAGCACTTTCTACATCAGCAGATGTAGAAAGTGTGTGCCCTACATTTGGAATCAAGCACTTTTGGTCTGAGACTGAGGGTGACCTAGATTCATATTGCTGCTTTGCCATGAAAGAATATCTAACTTCAGCTATCTTCACCCCTACTCATTAATTTTTTCTGCCATAGAGAAACTAATGAAAAATCTAACGAAAAATCTTTATCTTGTGAACAATCTTCATCTCATGAACAATCTTTATCTCATGAACAATAAGAATCTCATGAACAATAAGAATTTTATGAACATTCTTTATCTCATGAACAATCTTTATCTTATGAACAATCTTTATCTGATTAATATTCTTTATCTCCTAAACAATCTTTATCTCATGAACAACCTTTATCTCATGAATAGTCTTTATCTCATGAACAATCTTTATCTCATGAACAACCTTTATCTCATGAATATTCTTTATCTCATGAACAATTGCATGAGGCAGTCTGGAGTCACAGGGTCACACAAGGGTCTGATACGCAGCCAAGATTCACTTTGAGATCGGATGTCCATTGATGAGCAGCCACAACATTGAGCTCTTTGGTTTTGCCAGGGTGTTGTGGGCGGAGGTGGTGGATGACCAGCCACAACATTGAGCTCTTTGGTTTTGCTAGGGTGTTGTGGGCGGAGGTGGTGGATGACCAGCCACAACATTGAGCTCTTTGGTTTTACCAGGGTGTTGTGGGCAGAGGTGGTGGATGAGCAGCCACAACATTGAGCTCTTTGGTTTTTCCAGGGTGTTGTGGGCAGAGGTGTTGGATGACCAGCCACAACATTGAGCTCATTGGTTTTGCTAGGGTGTTGTGGGCGGAGGTGGTGGATGACCAGCCACAACATTGAGCTCTTTGGTTTTGCCAGGGTGTTGTGGGCGGAGGTGGTGGATGACCAGCCACAACATTGAGCTCTTTGGTTTTGCCAGGGTGTTGTGGGCGGAGGTGGTGGATGACCAGCCACAACATTGAGCTCTTTGGTTTTGCCAGGGTGTTGTGGGCGGAGGTGGTGGATGACCAGCCACAACATTGAGCTCTTTGGTTTTGCTAGGGTGTTGTGGGCGGAGGTGGTGGATGGACATGTGCCATGAACTCTGGCTTCAAGAGTTGTGTGTGTGTGTACAATTCCAGGGTTAGACAGTCATTTTTTTGTTTTTTGTTTTGTACCCTGTCCCAACCCTTTACATTTAACTTAACCATTTGGTATATGTGAAGGAGGAGCCAGCAGCAGGATGAGAAACCCAGGGTGTTTGGAACAACGTTTGGATAAACGTGGATAAACGTCAGAATCGGAAGTAAAATTGGTAAAACCGTGAGATCTTGTTGCTGATACTAAACCTTCATAGTTTAGTGTTCATTCTTTTTCTGTGAAATACAGTAACAGAGGTCAAAAATGTAGACTGGTAGTCTGGTGCAAAGGTCCTACGCCTAACAAGAATATCATCGATAGCTTTCAAAGAGAACAAATATCAATAACCAGCAGAAAATCTATACTTTAGTTCTCCTCACCCTGAGAGACCTTGGAGGACTTTATGTCTACACACACGTACGCGCGCGCGCATGCACCCACCCACGTGCGCACACACACACACACACACACACACACACACATCTTTAGTCTCTGCAATGCAGTAGGACATTTAATCGGGGGCCTGTTGGCCTTGAGTAAATGATTGAAGATAGAAAACCACATATCCTAGTGACACTCTATACTCCTACAAATTACTGCAGTGAGTTAGAAAGAAGAAGTTATCAGGGGACACACGTATGCATGAAGCATCTCAGAGTAGAATAGCTGAACTAGGATCAGGTAATTCCTGTAGATGTAATATTATTAAATGTGATCTAAAGGGCTAAAATGATCTTTGATCAGCATGCTTGATACATACAGCCCCAAACTCTAACCTGAATTACCACACTCATTGTGCTTCCAGGTGCCTGGAGTGCTTGAGTTAATTCTTCCTTTTTAGACATAGGAAATGTCAACATTGTTGTATTTGATACACTTCAGAAGGTTTAGGAACTGGTACAACACAAGTCAAACTCTTGTTCATTATTTTCCTTCTCCACTGATCTGTGACAGAAAACACTTGGCTTTCATTGAGCATCTCCTCAGCAACCACTCTGTCTGTGGCATGCTGACAATGTTTCTGTCTCTTTCACAATTAGTAAGCACACAGAATGGTAGAAATTAGTAAAAAGTCTGTTGTTTGTCTGCGTTGAAGCTTCGCTGCTTTGAGGATGCTTTTGGAAGCTGTTCTGCATGGTTGGCGATGTGACAAGCAATTCCCATTACAGCAGCAGTGTGAAAGCTGGCAGGATAATAATCAAACCTCCTAAATCAGTGTTTGCATTCCAAATGGCACTCTATTCCCTATTTAGTGCTATATGCCCTGGCCCTGGACTAAATCAGTGTTTGCATTCCAAATGGCACTCTATTCCCTATTTAGTGCTATGGGCCCTGGACAAAAGCCGTGCAATAAACAGGTAGTAGAATGCAATTTCGAGTGCAACCATCATTTTCTCATTTAGCTCGTCGGCGGTCGGCGCTGTAATACCAATGTGTTGAAATGAATTATCTGGATGTTCTTGTGAATCGGAACCCCATCAAAACGCACAACATAAAGCAACCATGTACATGCCAGAACGCAGATGAATCAATGTGTGTAGATGGACAATTAATAGCTTGAATGGTTTTGATGGTGGAAAATTATCTTTGAGTCTACATTAGTTTGCTCTGTCTATCTGTAGCATATCAGGGGAATCAAATATGACTTGTGCTGTTTTCGAAACAAGGAAATGCTAATTTTCTCATGGGAACAGACTATAACAATATCATAGGCTATATTAACCGAAGGACATAGGCCTATTTAATGTGTCTGATGTTTGATTGTATTAAATCAAATAATATCTATGTTTATTTGTCGCATACACAGATTAGCAGATGGTATAGCAGGTACAGCTAAGTGTCTCTGGCTCCAACAATACTATACTAAAACCATACTAATAATAATACCAGCAGTAGATATCTGACAATAATATAATAATACTTATACTAGCAGCAGATGTCTAAAATAGTAATACAAATACCAGCAGTAAATGTCTAATAATTCTATAATATGCTAATGCCAGCAGAAAATATCTAACAATACTAATACCAGCAGTAGATGTCTAACAATATGAATACTATACTAATACTGGCAGTAAATGTCTAGCAATACTAATACATACTAAAACCTGCAGTAAATGTCTAGCAATACTAATACATACTAATACCTGCAGTAAATGTCTAGCAATATTAATACATACTAATACCTGCAGTAAATGTCTAGCAATATTAATACATACTAATACCTGCAGTAAATGTCTAGCAATATTAATACATACTAATACCTGCAGTAAATGTCTAGCAATATTAATACATACTAATACCTGCAGTAAATGTCTAGCAATACTAATACATACTAATACCTGCAGTAAATGTCTAGCAATATTAATACATACTAATACCTGCAGTAAATGTCTAGCAATATTAATACATACTAATACCTGCAGTAAATGTCTAGCAATACTAATACATACTAATACCTGCAGTAAATGTCTAGCAATATTAATACATACTAATACCTGCAGTAAATGTCTAGCAATATTAATACATACTAATACCTGCAGTAAATGTCTAGCAATACTAATACATACTAATACCTGCAGTAAATGTCTAGCAATACTAATACATACTAATACCTGCAGTAAATGTCTAGCAATACTAATACATACTAATACCTGCAGTAAATGTCTAGCAATATTAATACATACTAATACCTGCAGTAAATGTCTAGCAATATTAATACATACTAATACCTGCAGTAAATGTCTAGCAATACTAATACATACTAATACCTGCAGTAAATGTCTAGCAATACTAATACATACTAATACCTGCAGTAAATGTCTAGCAATATTAATACATACTAATACCTGCAGTAAATGTCTAGCAATATTAATACATACTAATACCTGCAGTAAATGTCTAGCAATACTAATACATACTAATACCTGCAGTAAATGTCTAGCAATACTAATACATACTAATACCTGCAGTAAATGTCTAGCAATATTAATACATACTAATACCTGCAGTAAATGTCTAGCAATACTAATACATACTAATACCTGCAGTAAATGTCTAGCAATATTAATACATACTAATACCTGCAGTAAATGTCTAGCAATATTAATACATACTAATACCTGCAGTAAATGTCTAACAATACTAATACATACTAATACCTGCAGTAAATGTCTAGCAATACTAATACATACTAATACCTGCAGTAAATGTCTAGCAATACTAATACATACTAATACCTGCAGTAAATGTCTAGCAATACTAATACATACTAAAACCTGTAGTAAATGTCTAGCAATACTAATACATACTAATACCTGCAGTAAATGTCTAGCAATACTAATACATACTAATACCTGCAGTAAATGTCTAGCAATACTAATACATACTAATACCTGCAGTAAATGTCTAGCAATACTAATACATACTAATACCTGCAGTAAATGTCTAGCAATACTAATACATACTAATACCTGCAGTAAATGTCTAGCAATACTAATACATACTAAAACCTGTAGTAAATGTCTAGCAATACTCTTCTATACTAATGCCAGCAGTACTGGTCTAACATGTATGAGCTACAGTATGTCCAGAATATAGTATGTACGGCAGTAGTTATACAGGATGAGCTATATCCAGAATGCAGTATGTACAGCAGTAGGTTTATAGGATGAGTTATGTTCAGAATACAGTATGTACAGCAGTAGTTTTATAGGATGAGTTATGTTCAGAATACAGTATGTACAGCAGTAGTTATATGGATGAGCTATGTCCAAAAAACATGATGTACATATAAAATGAGTATTCAATTCGAATAATTGTTCAAATGAAATTCCATTTCAACAGAATAATGTTGGAGGAATGCTAATACTACAGAAATTAATTCAGAAGTACACTATATAAAGAGTGAAAGATATGTACAGCACAAAGCTGAGCCTACCTTAGAAATCATTCAGGTAAAGCCAGTGTGACTGTGTCCTTTATTAGTTGTCAGACAGTCAGCAACTCCATGGACACTGTCTTTTCAGCTGTGTGACATCCCAGTGACCTCCCACCTCTGACCTCTTGACCCTGGTCCCAGGTTGGGAGTGATAGTGGTTGTGCTACACACACACACACACACACACACACACACACACACACACACACAGGTTCAGAGGTAGTGGTGCTGGTGGGAGTGCCGCCCCATGACTAAGGCGGTCCAAATTGACAAATGGAGGGGGAAGTGATGTGGTAGACCCGTGGTGGCCGCGGGCTAAAGGCGGACACTTCTAGCGACAGGCCAAATCCATCACCTCGTTCTCCCTCATCATCAGCTGTTGAACATGCCCTTCAGAGTACGTCTGCAGCGATATACTCACAAACATGCACCCAGGCTGGAACGCACACGCACACAGCCATACATGTACACACACATACTGTACGCATACACACCAGCACACACACACACATTGCCTACAGTCTACTCTGACTGTTCTGTACTACACGCACACACACATAACCTGTCCTCCTCCCTGTGTACATATACCCACCACCATACTGAATATCTAATTCACTCTGTAAGTCATCTGTCTATCTCAGTTTACATAGTGTAGTGTCCACCAATATACTGAATAACTAATTCACTCTGTAAGTCCTCTGTCTACCTCAGTTTACATAGTGTAGTGTCCACCAATATACTGACTATCTAATTCACTCTGTAAGTTCTCTGTCGACCTCAGTTTACATAGTGTAGTGTCCACCACAATACTGAATATCTAATTCACTCTGTAAGTCCTCTGTCTACCTCAGTTTACATAGTGTAGTGTCCACCAATATACTGAATATCTAATTCACTCTCTAAGTCCTCTGTCTACCTCAGTTTACATAGTGTAGTGTCCACCAATATACTGAATAACTAATTCACTCTGTAAGTCCTCTGTCTACCTCAGTTTACATAGTGTAGTGTCCACCACAATACTGAATATCTAATTCACTCTGTAAGTCATCTGTCTATCTCAGTTTACATAGTGTAGTGTCCACCAATATACTGAATAACTAATTCACTCTGTAAGTCCTCTGTCTACCTCAGTTTACATAGTGTAGTGTCCACCAATATACTGAATATCTAATTCACTCTGTAAGTTCTCTGTCTACCTCAGTTTACATAGTGTAGTGTCCACCAATATACTGAATAACTAATTCACTCTGTAAGTCCTCTGTCTACCTCAGTTTACATAGTGTAGTGTCCACCAATATACTGAATAACTAATTCACTCTGTAAGTCCTCTGTCTACCTCAGTTTACATAGTGTAGTGTCCACCAATATACTGAATATCTAATTCACTCTGTAAGTCATCTGTCTATCTCAGTTTACATAGTGTAGTGTCCACCAATATACTGAATAACTAATTCACTCTGTAAGTCCTCTGTCTACCTCAGTTTACATAGTGTAGTGTCCACCAATATACTGAATATCTAATTCACTCTGTAAGTTCTCTGTCTACCTCAGTTTACATAGTGTAGTGTCCACCAATATACTGAATAACTAATTCACTCTGTAAGTCCTCTGTCTACCTCAGTTTACATAGTGTAGTGTCCACCAATATACTGAATATCTAATTCACTCTGTAAGTCCTCTGTCTACCTCAGTTTACATAGTGTAGTGTCCACCAATATACTGAATATCTAATTCACTCTGTAAGTCCTCTGTCTACCTCAGTTTACATAGTGTAGTGTCCACCAATATACTGAATATCTAATTCACTATGTAAGTCCTCTGTCTACCTCAGTTTACATAGTGTAGTGTCCACCAATATACTGAATAACTAATTCACTCTGTAAGTCCTCTGTCTACCTCAGTTTACATAGTGTAGTGTCCACCAATATACTGAATATCTAATTCACTCTGTAAGTCCTCTGTCTACCTCAGTTTACATAGTGTAGTGTCCACCAATATACTGAATATCTAATTCACTATGTAAGTCCTCTGTCTACCTCAGTTTACATAGTGTAGTGTCCACCAATATACTGAATATCTAATTCACCCTGTAAGTCCTCTGTCTACCTCAGTTTACATAGTGTAGTGTCCACCACAATACTAAAATAACTTTTTCTTGACCACTAAATGAAAGGGAAAAATTTATGAATGCATTTTAACATAAACGTTTCCTGGAGTTATTAGCAACACGTTGTTAGCATCAATATTGAACACTAAAGATTATTTCCCATCCTCTAAGTCCCACCAGGAGCTCAAATAATGTATATGTCATTCCTTTAGAGGTGGAGACCACCCTCCCCTCCTTCTCTCTCTATTTGGACATTATCCCTTAGTGGTGGAGACCACCCTCCCCTCCTTCGCTCTCTATTTGGACATTATCCCTTAGTGGTGGAGACCACCCTCCCCTCCTTCTCTCTCTATTTGGACATTATCCCTTAGAGGTGGAGACCACCCTCCCCTCCTTCTCTCTCTACTTGGGCATTATCCCTTAGAGGTGGAGACCACCCTCCCCTCCTCCTCTCTCTACTTGGGCATTATCCCTTAGAGGTGGAGACCACGCTCCCTTCCTCCTCTTTCTAATTGGGCATTATCCCTTAGAGGTGGAGACCACCCTCCCCCCTCCTCTCTCTAATTGGGCATTATCCCTTAGAGGTGGAGACCACCCTCCCCATCTCCTCTCATGTGGCCGGTTTCTCAGCCTTATCATGTACCAGGACTATTGCTAGTTGACTAATCTTCTGCTGATCAAAGAGTACATTTGTTGTTATAGTGTCCTACCCTCATCATATTCTCTGTGTTATAGGGTCCTACCCTCATCCTGTCCTCTGTGTTATAGTTGCCTACCCTCAACATGTCCTCTGTGTTATAGTGTCCTACCCTCATCCTGTCATCTGTGTTACAGTGTTCTACCCTCATCCTGTCATCTGTGTTACAGTGTTCTACCCTCATCCTGTCATCTGTGTTACAGTGTTCTACCCTCATCCTGTCCTCTGTGTTACATTGTTCCACCCCCGTCTTGTCTTCTGTGTCATAGTGTTCTACTTCATCCTGTTCTTTGTGTTCTACCCTCATCCTGTCCTACGCAAATCACTAAACAGCCCCTGTAGAGCTATGACAGCAGTGGAAACATTAGTTAAGCATGCATCCCCAACAGGCAAAGCGTGTGCTACTGGCCAGCCATGAGCAGCCACTGTGCTGGCATCCGCCCCTTCGATATTACCTCCCTCCCATTGTTGTCCCTTCCTCTGTCATCCCTTCCTCTGTTCTCCCTTCCTCTGTTCTTCCTTCCTCTGTTCACCCTTCCTCTGTTCTTCCTTCCTATGTACAGTTGAAGTCGAAAGTTTACATACACCTTAGCCAAATACATTTAAACTACATTTTTCACAATTCCTGACATTTAATCCTAGTAAAAATGCCCTAGTATCACCACTTTATAAAAATGTGAAATGTCAGAATAATAGTAGAGAGAATGATCTATTTAATATTTTCTTTCTTTCATCACATTCCCAGTGGGTCAGAAGTTTACATACACTTAGTATTTGGTAGCGTTGCCTTTAAATTGTTTAACTTGTGTCAAACGTTTCGGGTCGCCTTCCACAAGCTTCCCACAATAAGGTGGTTGAATTGTGGCCCATTCCTCCTGACAGAGCTGGTGTAACTGAGTCAGGTTTATAGAACTTCTTGCTCGCACATGCTTTTTCAGTTCTGCCCACAACATTTCTATAGGATTGAGGTCAGAGGTTTCTGATGGCCACTCCAATTCCTTGACTTTGTTGTCCTTTAGCCATTTTGCCACAACTTTGGAAGTATGTTTGGGGTCATTGTCCATTTGGAAGACCCATTTGCGACCAAGCTTTAACTTCTTCACTGATGTCTTGAGATGTTGCTTCAATATATCCACATAATTTTCCTCCCTCATGATGCCATCTATTTTGTGAATTGCACCAGTCCCTCCTGCAACAAAGCACCCCACAACATGATGCTGCCACTCCCATGCTTTACGGTTGAAATGGTGTTCTTCAACTTGCAAACCTTCCCCTTTTTCCTCCAAACATAATGATGGTCTTTATGGCCAAACAGTTCTATTTTTGCTTCATTAGACCAGAGGACATTTCTCCAAAAAGTATGATCTTTGTTCCCATGTGCAGTAGCAAACTGTAGTCTAGCATTTTTTATGGCGGTTTTGGAGAAGTGGCTTCTTCCTTGCTGATCGGACTTTCAGGTTATGTCGATAAAGAACTCATTTTACTGTGGATTTAGATACTTTTGTACCTGTTTCCTCCAGCATCTTCACAAGGTCCTTTGCTGTTGTTCTGGGATTGATTTGCACTTTTTGCACCAAAGTAATGGAGGGAGACCACCATTGAGAGCGAGAGACAAACAGAGAGAAGGAAAGAGACAGGGGGAGGAACACGGAACACAACACACATCACAGCACAACGACACACAATGCAACACAACACATTACAATGCAACACAACACATTACAATGCAACACAACCCCACAAACTGGATTTAAACACAATGCAATGGAAGACAACACAACATACCACAACACACCACAACACACACAGAGAGAGAGAAAGAGAGGGAGATATGAGAGTTTGTCAAAAGAGAAAGTATGAACTTTCCCTGTGAAATACCTATTGATTATAATTAATTTATAGTCTTACAGTCTCTTTGGGCTTTATAGTCTCTTTAGTTTTTATGGTCTTTACAGTCCACAGTCTTTATAGTATATATAGTCTTTGCACTCTTTATAGTCTTTAAAGTCATTGCAGTCTCTATAGTCTTTACAATCCATATAGTCTTCATAGTCTCTACAGGCTCTATAGTCTCTACAGTCTTTACAGTATTCGGGTTTTTACAGTCTCTATAGTCTTCACAGTCTTTACAGTATTTGGGTGTTTACAGTCTGTCAGGAGTTAATAGCTGTAAGTAATGCTCACAACAAGTCTTATAGAAAGTGTTAGGCCTATCCAACATGTGAGAACTAGGTTGCACACAGGATCAGTGCACATGGAATGAATCAGGCCAATTTTTCCAGAAAGCCTATTCTCACTTTTTCTCCTTACATTTGAGTCATTTAGCAGATGCTCTCGTCCAGAGCACCTTCCAGTAGTGACTGGATACTTTTTCAAACTGGTCCTCCTTGGGAATTGAACCCACCATCTGGCGTTGCAAGCACCATGCACAACCAACTGAGCCGCACGGGAACAATACAATCTCCACCTCGTCATGATGGTGTGAACTAAGGCTGGTACAAACATCCTGGCAGTCCTTTATTAAATGGAGAGGTGTGAGACGTACAGCACAGTGTGAACTGTGTGAGCTGTTGAATATCTCTGAGGACATCTCTTCTCCTTTTTTCACTATTAACAGCATCTAGTGCCTTTCACACCTGGGTCGTGATCTTAAGGGAAAATGAGTGTTTCTTATTAGACAGGTTCAGGTAGTGCCACCCTGTTACTGTCAGGGTTATTTTCTGGTTTGATGGGTAATGAACATGACCCAGACCACTCAATTTGATGCCTTTTTATCTCTCACACTCTGTACTGAATGATAGCACGGCTGATTAGGCTATGAGGACATGTACTGTAGCTACATGGCCCCTTGTGAATCGTATTGGCACACACACACACACACACACACACACACTGCTTTGTACTGCTAGAAGTCTGAATGATAATAGCTGTACTCTCTCGGAGACGGATGACCTCGTCTGCTGTTTTATGAGGAAGGGAGGTGGTGCGTCGCTGTGCTGCTCCTGCCATGTTTTTATAAAGGTTCCACATGGGAATGAGTGTGGAGTGCATTCATCTCAGGCCTGAGGCAGCATCTATATTAGGATGACAAATGTGGCCCTGTCACCTGATGAGGGACTGGGAGCACGTGTCAAGATGACGCAGGTAGAGGGAGAGTTACAGGGAAGTAGGGAAGGAGAGAGGGAGGTGGTGATTTATGGCCAGCTTAATCTTTCTTTCTCTGTCTCACTCTTTCTCTCAATATCGATCATTCTCCCGCCCTCTCTGTGTGTTTCTCTGTCTCTGTCTCTTTCTCTCTCTTCCCTTTTCCCATTATGCTTTCAAGGATGTAAACTCGATTTTCAGATGTCATATCAACCCAAACAATTGTGAATTTTATGGATTTTTGGTATCAACACACCCGATTTCCATGTTCAGTCTGGTTGATAACAATACTTCTCTGCTATTCAGGCCCATATTGCTACACGGGCAGCAAGGAGCTGAACACACACACATGGGCAGGGAGTAGCTGCAAACAGCCAGGGCCCAGGATTCTAGATTCGATTTCTCATAACCATCATATCAGGGGACGGAATCATCCGAATGGAAAAATCCTTCCATGTGGAGCGATTTCATTGATCTGGAGTGAGTCTGTGTGAAGGGAGAAGCGATATCATTGATCTGGTATGTACATACGGTCACTGTGGGTATGACTTCATCGATGCACTTAGTGATGAAGCCAATGACACGTGGTGTATTCTTCAATGCCATTGGAGGAATCCCGGAACATCTGTGCTTGCAAAGTCTTCGCACCTGCTTCATCTGACCACTTTTTTATAGACCTAGTCACTGCTGCATCCTGCTTTAATTTTTGCTTGTAAGCAGGAATCAGGAGGATGGAATTATGGTCATTTTTGCCAAATGGAGGGTGAGGGAGAGCTTTCTGTGCATCTCTGTGTGTGATAACATGCGTCTTGGTGAGAGGTGTAGGAGTCAGGCGCAGGAGAGCAGGGATGTCTGAGGAGCGTGTTTAATAATAGTCCAGCAATGCAAATGGCACAGAACAAAAATCCCAAAACTACGCTCTCAAATAATCGTGCAAACACACGGAGGAACTAACACAGTTCCGACACTTTACATACACGTGCGTAAATGCGAAAAAAACAACAAACATCAAATACCATCGAACGCAATACACACAAGTCTAATCCTGCACGAATTACGGCAGGTAACAGCTGCCCTATATACCCACAGAAATCAAAGCAATTGAAAACCAGGTGTGAAAAGGAACACAGACAAAACAACCAGAACAACAAAGAAAAAGGGATCGGTAGTGGCTAGTAGACCGCCGAGCGCCGCCCGAACAGGGAGAGAAGTTACCCTCGGTAGAAGTCGTGACAGTACCCCCCCCCCGACGCGCGGCTCCCGCAGCGCGACGACGCCGGCCTCGAGGACGACCCGGAGGACGAGGCGCAGGGCGATCCGGATGGAGGCGGTGAAACTCCCTTAGCATAGGAGGATCCAGTACGTCCTCCACCGGCACCCAGCATCTCTCCTCCGGACCGTACCCCTCCCAGTCCACGAGGTACTGAAGACCCCCCACCCGACGCCTCGAGTCCAGTATGGACCGAACTGCATACGCCGGCGCCCCCCCGATGTCCAGGGGGGGCGGAGGGACCTCCCGCACCTCATCTTCTTGAAGCGGACCAGCCACCACCGGCCTGAGGAGAGACACATGAAACGAGGGGTTAATACGGTAATACGGGGGGAGCTGTAACCTATAACACACCTCGTTTATTCTCCTCAGGACTTTGAATGGCCCCACAAACCGCGGACCCAGCTTCCGGCAGGGCAGGTGGAGGGGCAGGTTTCGGGTCGAGAGCCAGACCCGGTCCCCCGGTGTGTACACCGGGGCCTCGCTGCGATGGCGGTCGGCACTGGCCTTCTGCCGTGCTTCGGCCCGTTTAAGGTACCCATGGGCGGCCTCCCAGGTTTCCCTTGAGCGTTTCACCCAATCGTCCACCGCAGGAGCCTCGGTCTGGCTCTGATGCCATGGTACCAGGACCGGCTGATAGCCCAACACACATTGGAAGGGCGACAGGTTCGTAGAGGAGTGGGGGAGTGAGTTCTGGGCCATCTCCGCCCAGGGGATGTACTTCGCCCACTCCCCTGGCCGGTCCTGGCAATACGACCGCAGAAACCTACCCACATCCTGGTTCACTCTTTCCACCTGCCCAAACGGTGGAAAGAGTCCACCTCGGGGTGAAACCCAGAGGTCAGGCTGACCGAGACCCCCAAACGTTCCATGAATGCCTTCCACACCCTGGACGTGAACTGGGGACCCCGATCAGAAACAATATCCTCAGGCACCCCGTAGTGCCGGAAGACGTGAGTAAACAGGGCCTCCGCCGTCTGTAGGGCCGTAGGGAGACCGGGCAAAGGGAGGAGACGACAGGACTTAGAAAACCGATCCACAACGACCAGGATTGTGGTGTTGCCCTGTGACGGTGGCAGATCGGTCAAGAAGTCAACCGACAGGTGTGACCAAGGCCGCTGTGGAACGGGAAGGGGTTGTAACTTCCCTCTGGGCAGGTGCCTAGGAGCCTTGCACTGAGCGCACACTGAGCAGGAGGACACATAAACCCTCACGTCCTTGGCTAAAGTGGTCCACCAGTACTTCCCACTAAGACATCGCACCGTCCTCCCAATCCCCGGATGACCAGAGGAGGGGGATGTGTGAGCCCACCAAATTAACCTGTCTCTAACCTCCAGCGGAACATACACCCGTCCCGCTGGACATTGTGGTGGAGTGGGCTCAACACGCGATGCTCGCTCAATGTCTGCGTCCACCTCCCACCTTACAGGTGCCACTAGACAAGAAGCCGGGAGGATGGGCGCAGGATCAATGGCCCGCTCCTCCGTATCATATAGTCGGGACAGTGCGTCTGCCTTAGTGTTCTGGGAGCCTGGTCTATAGGAGATGGTAAACCTAAATCGGGTGAAAAACATGGCCCACCTTGCCTGACGAGGGTTCAGTCTCCTCGCTGCCCGAATGTACTCTAGATTACGGTGGTCAGTCCAGACGAGGAAAGGGTGCTGGGCCCCCTCAAGCCAATGTCTCCACACCTTCAGGGCTCTGACAACAGCTAGCAGCTCCCGATCCCCCACGTCATAGTTTCGCTCCGCCGGGCTGAGCTTCTGAGAAAAGAAAGCACAGGGGCGGAGCTTCGGTGGCGCACCCGAGCGCTGGGAGAGCACGGCTCCAACCCCAGCCTCGGATGCGTCCACCTCCACTATAAATGCCAAAGAGGGGTCCGGATGCGCCAGCACGGGAGCCGAGGTAAAAAGAGCCTTCAGGCGACCAAAAGCCCTGTCCGCCTCAGCCGACCACCCCAGACGCGTCGGCCCCCCCTTCAGCAGTGACGTAATGGGCGCAGCCACCTGCCCAAAACCCCGGATAAACCTCCGGTAGTAGTTGGAAAACCCTAAGAACCGCTGCACCTCCTTTACCGTGGTTGGAGTCGGCCAATTACTCACGGCTGCAATGCGGTCATCCTCCATCACCAAATCCGATGTGGAAATGCGATATCCAAGGAAGGAGACGGCCTGTTGGAAGAACGAGCATTTCTCAGCCTTGACGTACAGGTCATGCTCCAACAGTCTCCCAAGTACCCTGCGCACCAGAGACACATGCGCGGCCCGTGTAGCGGAATAGACCAGAATATCATCGATGTAAACCACCACACCCTGACCGTGCAGATCCCTGAGAATCTCATCCACAAAAGATTGGAAGACTGCTGGAGCATTCTTCAAACCGTACGGCATGACGAGGTACTCATAATGGCCGGATGTGGTACTAAACGCCGTCTTCCACTCATCTCCCTTCCGGATACGCACCAAGTTATATGCACTCCTGAGATCCAGTTTTGTGAAAAACCGTGCTCCGTGAAATGACTCAATCGCCGTGGCAATGAGAGGTAGCGGGTAACTATACCCCACCGTGATGGAATTTAGACCTCTATAGTCAATGCACGGACGCAGACCACCCTCCTTCTTCTTCACAAAAAAGAAACTTGAGGAGGCAGGTGAGATGGAGGGCTGAATGAACCCCTGCCCCAGAGATTCCGATATGTATGTCTCCATAGCCACCGTCTCCTCCTGTGACAGGGGATACACGTGACTCCTGGGAAGTGCAGCGCCTACCAGGAGATTTATCGCACAATCCCCTCGTCGATGAGGTGGTAATTGGGTCGCCTTCTTTTTACAGAAGGCGATAGCCAAATCGGCATATTCTGAGGGAATGTGCACGGTGGAGACTCGGTCTGGACTCTCCACCGTTGTAGCACCGATGGAAACTCCTACACACCTGCCTGAGCACTCCTCCGACCACCCCTGTAGAGCCCTCTGTTGCCACGAAATCCTGGGGTTGTGACGGGCCAACCAGGGGATCCCCAACACCACCGGAAACGCAGGAGAATCAATGAGGAAGAGACTAATTCTCTCCTCATGACCCTCCTGCGTAACCATATCCAGTGGAGCCGTGGCCTCCCTGACTAGCCCTGACCCTAATGGTCGGCTATCTAAGGCGTGCACTGGGAAGGGTTTATCCAGCTGAACAAGGGGAATCCCTAACCTGTTCGCTAAACCGCGGTCAATAAAATTCCCCGCCGCGCCTGAATCTACTAGCGCCTTATGCCGGGAAAGAGGGGAAAATTTAGGAAAAACAATCCATACATACACGTGACCAACAGGGGGCTCTGGGTGAGCCTGGTGCCGACTCACCTGAGGTGTCCGGGCAGTGCTCGGCCTGGCGTCTCGACTCCCGGGGGGACCCCCCCAGCACCGGTCAGCAGTGTGCCCTCTGCGACCACAGCTGGCACAGGAAAGGCCCCCTCCTCCGGTCGCCCTCGCTGAAGCACCTCCTAGCTCCATGGGTGTTGGAGTGGTGGAGCTGGGAGATGGAACTGACAGAGCCCGATCTGGACGTCCGCGGGTCGCCAGCAAGTTGTCCAACCGAATGGACATGTCGATCAATTGGTCCAAGGACAGGGTGGTGTCTCTACAGGCCAGCTCCCTACGGACGTCCTCACGCAAACTACACCTATAGTGATCGATCAAGGCCCTGTCGTTCCATCCCGCGCCAGCGGCCAAGGTCCGGAACTCTAGAGCAAAGTCCTGAGCACTCCTCCTCTCCTGCCTCAGATGGAACAGCCGTTCACCCGCCGCTCGACCCTCAGGTGGGTGATCAAACACGGCCCGAAAGCGGCGGGTGAACTCTGGGTAGTGGTCCCTCGCCGAGTCAGGATCGTTCCACACCGCGTTGGCCCACTCCAGGGCTTTACCTGCGAGGCAGGAGACGAGGGCGTTCACGCTCTCACCCCCCGAAGGAGCCGGACGAACGGTCGCCAGGTATAGGTCCATCTGGAGTAAGAAGCCCTGGCACCCGGCCGCCGTCCCATCATACTCCCTCGGGAGGGCGAGTCGAATTCCACTGTGCTCAGGCAATGAAGGAGAGGGTAGTGGTACTGGTTGGGGTGTAGCTGATAACGGTGTGGGAAGGCCACCTCTCTCCCATCTCTCCATCGTCGCCATCACCTGATCCATGGCGGTCCCCAGTCGGTGTAACACTGCCGTGTGGTGTTGAACTCGCTCCTCCACGGACCCTGGAAGTGCGTCCGCTCCTGCTGACTCCATAATTATATAGGTGCAGGATTCTGTGATAACATGCGTCTTGGTGAGAGGTGTAGGAGTCAGGCGCAGGAGAGCAGGGATGTCTGAGGAGCGTGTTTAATAATAGTCCAGCAATGCAAATGGCACAGAACAAAAATCCCAAAACTACGCTCTCGAATAATCGTGCAAACACACGGAGGAACTAACACAGTTCCGACACTTTACATACACGTGCGTAAATGCGAAAAAAACAACAAACATCAAATACCATCGAACGCAATACACACAAGTCTAATCCTGCACGAATTACGGCAGGTAACAGCTGCCCTATATACCCACAGAAATCAAAACAATTGAAAACCAGGTGTGAAAAGGAACACAGACAAAACAACCAGAACAACAAAGAAAAAGGGATCGGTAGTGGCTAGTAGACCGGCGACCCCGAGCGCCGAGCGCCGCCCGAACAGGGAGAGAAGTTACCCTCGGTAGAAGTCGTGACACTGTGTGTGTACTATAGGTGGTTCAGAGTTATTTTCCCTCTGGTTGCACATTTAACATGCTGATAGAAATTGATTTAAGTTTCCCTCCATTAAAGTCCCTGATTACCAGGAGCGCCGCCTCTGGGTGAGCGTTTTCTTGTTTGCTTATGGTGGAATACAGCTCATTCAATGCTATCTTAGTGCCAGCTGACTGACTGTGGTGATATGTACCCAGCTACAAAGAATATAGATTAAACTCTATCGGTAGGTAGTGTGGTCTGCAGGTTATCATGAGAAACTCTGCCTCAGGTGAGCAATAGCTCGAGACCACCTTAGATATCGTGCACCAGCTGTTGCGTACAAAAATACAAAGACCGGCGCCCCTTGTCTTACCAGATGCCGCTGTTCTTTCCTGCTGGTACATTGTATAACGAGTATGTTGATTTTGTCGTCATTCAGCCACGACTCTGTGAAGCATAAGATGTTACAGTTTTTAATGTCCCGTTGGTAGTTTAATCTTCCAAATAACTTGTCCATTTATTGTCCAAAGATTGCATATTTGCTAGCAGAAATGAGGGGAGAGGGTTTTTTTTCGATCGCCTTTGACTCCTCAGAAAGCAGTTCGCCCTCCGGTCTCTCTTTCTCCACCTCCTCTTCACGCAGATCACTGGGGTCAGGGCCTGTTTCCGTGAGAGCCGTATATCCTCCGCCTCAGGCTTGTAAGATTCGTGAAAGAAGAAAAAGGATTCTGCTAGTCCATGGTGAGTATCCGCAGTCCTGATGTCTAGAAGTTATTTTTGCTTATAAGAGATGGTAGCGGCAACATTATGTCAAAAATAGTAAAAAAATAAGTTCACGAACAACACAGATAAACAAACACAATCGGTTGGGGGCACGTAAAATGTATGCCTTCTGCTCCGTCGTCATCCCCCTTGGCGTTTTTCCTATTTTGTTTCATTCCAACCTAAATGGATTTTTATTTGGAGTTCATGTAATGGACATACACAAAATAGTGAAATGAAAACTTGTAACTTGTTTCAAGAAATAAAATAAAAATGGAAAATGGAAAAGTGGTGCGTGCATATGTATTCACCCCCTTTGCTATGAAGCCCCTAGATAAGATCTGGTGCAACCAATTACCTTCCGAAGTCATATATTTATTTAAATGAAGTCCACCTATGTGCAGTCTAAGTGTCACATGATCTGTCATTTGATCTCAGTATATATACACCTGTTCTGAAATGCCCCAGAGTCTGCAACACCGCTAAGCAAAGGGCACCACCAAGCAAACGGCACCATGAAGACCAAGGAGCTCTCCAAACAGGTCAGGGACAAAGTTGTGGAGAATTACAGATCAGGATTGGGTTATGAAAAAATATCTGAAACTTTGAACATCCCACGGAGCACCATTAAATCCTTTGTTTAAATGGAAAGAATATGGCACCACAGCAAACCTGCCAAGAGAGGGCCACTCACCAAAACTCACAAGCCAGGCAAGGAGGGCATTAATCAGAGAGGCAACAAAGAGGCAACAAAGATGACCCTGAAGGTGCTGCAAAGCTCCACTGCGGAGATAGGAGTTTCTGTCCATAGGACCACTTTAAGCCATACACTCCACAGAGCTGGGCTTACAGAAGAGTGGCCAGAAAAAAGCCATGGCTTAAATTAAAATCTAAGCAAACACATTTGGTGTTCGCCAAAAGGCATTTGGGAGACTCCCCAAACGTATGGAAGAAGGTACTCTGGTCAGATGAGACTAAAATTGAGCTTTTTGGCCATCAAGGAAAACGCTATGTCTGGCGCAAATCCAACACCTCTCATCACCCCGAGAACATGGTCCCCACAGTGAAGCATGGTGCTGGCAGCATTTTGCTTTGGGGATGTTTTTCATCGGCAGGGACTGGGAAACTGGTCAGAATTGAAAGAATGATGGATGGCGCTAAATAATGGGACATTCTTGAGGGAAACCTGTTTCAGTCTTCCAGAGATTTGAGACTGGGATGGAGGTTCACCTTCCAGCAGGACAATGACCCTAAGCATACTGCTAAAGCAACACTGGAGCGGTTTAAGAGGAATCATTTAAATGTCTTGGAATGGCTTAGTCAAAGCCCAGACCTCAATCCAATTGAGAATCTGTGGTATGACTTAAAGATTGCTGTACAACAGCGAACGCATCCAGCTTGAAAGAGCTGGAGCAGTTTTGCCTTGAAGAATGGACAGAAATCCCAGTGGCTAGATGTGCCAAGCTATAGAGACATACTCCAAGATACTTGCATCTGTAATTGCTGCAAAAATGGCTCTACAAAGTGTTTACTTTAGTGGCGTGAATAGTTATGCACACTCAAGTTTTCAGTTTTTTTTGTCTATTTTCTTATTTGTTTTGCAATTGTAAGGGGTGTGTATCTGGTGGCAGGGAAGTCAGACGCAGGAGAGCAGAACTTGATAATAGCCGGAGCAGTTTAATAGTAAAACCAACGGCATAAGAAATATATATAGTATGGGCACAATAACCCGATGAGCACCAGTCAAACAAAATGTGCACAAGCACTTACAATAAACAATACCACACAAAGACATGGGGGAACAGAGGGTTAAATACACAATACATAATGAGGGAAAGGAGAACCAGGTGTGTGGGAAAACGAGATGGAAATGGAAATGGAAAATGAAAAATGGATCGGTGATGGCTAGAAGACCGGCGACATCGACAGCCGAACACCGCCCGAACAAGGAGAGGCATCGACAGAATTCTTTCGAAAGCCACTGTTACTAGCTAGCTAACATTGGGCTATAACTATCAATGCAAATGGCTCCGAGATACAAGTAATATTACTACAAACATCTTAGCCGTAACAATAGGTAGTGAGCCAGCCAGCTAATGTTAGCTCGTTAGCTAACGGTGTGCTTTAGCTTGCAATGAAAATGGCTTTCTGACTAAATTTAAAAAGCATAATATCTAAAAATATAGCTAGCTAGACTCTCTTACCCATATACATGGATGGAGACTTCTCCCTCACTGTCACAGATGCCATGGTTGCCCTTAGTTTGAAGATATAATCCGGAGACAGGCATTTATACTACATTCTTCTGTGTGTTCTCTTTTCGACTCCCTCCGCATATTTGCAATTAAACGCCAGGATTTTCTCCTTCTTCTTAGCTATCATTCTCTGCTTCTACCGGCCATTAAACACATTTTTAAAAACTAGAGTCCTCCAGAAAGTGGAGATGATTAGCCACACTTTTGCAGTTCTTCGTGATATGGTTCAAGAAAGCCGCTTTAGAAAGGATTACCTACACATACTGAGAAGCTCATGTTATAGACAGAAGCGTGCTACATGGCAGACCAATCTGATGTCATCTCTCAAAATATCCAGCCCATCCATTATCTCAGCCAATCATGGCTAGCGGGATGGTTCAAGTCTTTTTCCTTTGCTAAACCAACTAGGCTAGTAAAGTATGGTATAGTATATTATGGATAGTACGGTATGGTATTTTATAGTGTGGTGTTGTATGGAAAGGTATAGTATAGATACGTATGGTATTGTCACGCCCTGACCATAGAGAGCTTTTTATTCTCTATGTTGGTTAGGTCTTGGTGTGACTAGGGTGGGTCATCTAGGTAATTATATTTCTATGTTGGCCTGGTATGGTTCCCAATCAGAGGCAGCTGTTTATCGTTGTCTCTGATTGGGGATCATATTTAGGCAGCCATTTCCCCTTTGTGCTTTGTGGGATCTTGTCTGGGTATATTTGCCTGTGAGCACTACTTTGACCTTCACGTTTCATTTTTTCACTTTATTATTATTATGAGTTTCTTTTCCTAATAAAGAGGATGGAAACATACCACGCTGCATCTTGGTTCACTCCTTATAACGATCGTGACAGGTATAGTATAGTGGGGTATAGTATAATGTGGTGTAGTACAGTATAGTGGGGTATAGTATAGTATGATATTTTATAATGTGATATAGTATAGTATGGTATTTTACAGTATTTTATAGTATGTATGGCGTGGTATAGTATGGTATAGTATAGTGGGATATAGTATAGTATGGTATAGTATGGTATATTATAGTATAGCATAGTATGGTATTAGTATAGTATGTTATGGTATGGTATGCTTTTGTATTGTATGGTATAGTGTAGTATTATATAGTATCGTATAGTATAGCATGGTATAGCATACTATGGCATGGTTTAGTGTGTTGTGTATTTGGAATGGTATAGTATAATATGGTATATTATACACTGGCTGGTTCGAACCCGGAATGCTGATTGGCTGACAGCTGTAGTATATCAGACAGTATACCACGGGTATGACAAAACAATTACTTGTACTGCTGTAATTACGTTGATAACCAGTTAATAATAGCAATAAGACACCTCGGGTTTGTGGTATATGGCCAATATACCACAGCTAAGGGCACTCTGTGATACGTCACGTGTAAGAACAGCCCTTAGACGTGGTATATTGGCCAAATACCACACCACCTTGTGCTTTATTGTTTAAGTATAGTATGTTATGGTATAGTATAGCATAGTGTTGTATAGTATATTATGGTATGGTATAATATGGTATGGTATTTTATAGTATGGTACAGAATATTATGGTTTAGTATATTATTGTATACTGGGGTATGGCATGTTATGGTATAGTATAGTGTAGTATATTATGTTATAATATGGTATGGTATTTTATAATATATATGGTATGGTATAGTATATTATGGTATAGTACGGCATGGTAAGACATGTCATGGCATTAAATGGTTTGGTATGGTATAGCATATTTGTCATGTGTGACTCGGGTGGGAAAGTCTATGCTTTCTGGTTCTTTGTTTTTGGCCGGGTGTAATTCTCAATCAGGGACAGCTGTCTATCGTTGTCTCTGATTGGGACTCATACTTAGGCAGCCTTTGTTCCTTTTCTCACTTGTGGGTTGTTGTCTTTGTTAGTGGCAGGTGTAGCCTTACAGAGCTTCACGTTCGTTTTGTTGTTTATTGTTTTGTTGGCGACATTTAAAATAAAATAATGTACGCTTACCTTGCTGCACCTTGGTCCGGTCATTTCCTTGATGACGATGGTGACAATATTATGGTATAATATAGTATGGTATGGCATGGCAGGCCGCCGTAGGCAGACCTGGCTCTTAAGAGAAGACAGGCTATGTGCACACTGCCCACAAAATGAGATGGAAACTGAGCTGCACTTCCTAACCTCCTGCCAAATGTATGACCATATTGGAGACACATTTTTCCCTCAGATTACACAGATCCACAAATAATTTGAAAAAACAAACCTGATTTTGATGAACTCCCATATCTACTGGGTGAAATACCAGTGTGCCATCACAGCAGCAAGATCTGTGACCTGTTTCCACAAGAAAAGGTGAACCAGTGAAGAACAAACACCGTTGTAAATACAACCCATATTTATTTATTCCCCCTTTTGTATTTTAACTATTTGCCCTTAATTTTACATTTGAAATGTTTTATTCTTTTGGAACTTCTGTGAGTGTAATGTTTACTGTTAATTTTTATTGTTTATTTCACTTTTGTATATTATCTATTTCACTTGCTTTGGCAATGTTAACATATGTTTCCCATGCCAATAAAGCCCCTTAAATTGAATTGAAATAGAATTGATTTGAGAGACAAGGGGAGAGAGAGACAGACAGAGAGAGAGAGTGACAGAGAGAGAGACAGAGTGACAGAGAGAGAGACAGGGTGACAGATCAAGTGACAAAGGGAGGGGGGATCGGGACAGATGGAGAAGAAAATGAAAAAGAGAGAGATACATTGAGAGACTGAGAGAGAGATAAAGAGAGAAATATATATATAGAGAAGGATAGAGATCTTTTAAGTGTTATACAGCATCACCACATGCCAGAATGACTCCTGAGATCAGCTTAGCAAAACATCAATGAAAAATAGTGCCTTATAATGCATTCATTGGTCAACATGGCTGTAATGACGCAGGAGGGTCATGCTGAAAGGTAATGGTGGTGTCTCTCTGTTGCAGTACCTTGTGTTATTATGATCTATGTAGTGGTGTCTCTGTTGCAGTACCTTGTGTTATTATGATATATGTAGTGGTGTCTCTGTTGCAGTACCTTGTGTTATTATGATCTATGTAGTGGTGTCTCTGTTGCAGTACCTTGTGTTATTATGATCTATGTAGTGGTGTCTCTGTTGCAGTACCTTGTGTTATTATGATCTATGTAGTGGTGTCTCTGTTGCAGTACCTTGTGTTATTATGATCTATGTAGTGGTGTCTCTGTTGCAGTACCTTGTGTTATTATGATCTATGTAGTGGTGTCTCTGTTGCAGTACCTTGTGTTATTATGATCTATGTAGTGGTGTCTCTGTTGCAGTACCTTGTGTTATTATGATCTATGTAGTGGTGTCTCTGTTGCAGTACCTTGTGTTATTATGATCTATGTAGTGGTGTCTCTGTTGCAGTACCTTGTGTTATTATGATCTATGTAGTGGTGTCTCTGTTGCAGTACCTTGTGTTATTATGATCTATGTAGTGGTGTCTCTGTTGCAGTACCTTGTGCTATTATGCCACCCTGCATACCACTGCTGGCTTGATTCTGAAGCTAAGCAGGGTTGGTCCTGGTCAGTCCCTGGATGAGAGACCAGATGCTGCTGGAAGTGGTGTTGGAGGGCCAGTAGTGTAGGGTGGTAGTAGTAGTAGTAGTGTAGGGTGCCTGTGTAGGGTGCCGTCTTTCGGATGGGACGTTAAACGGGTGTCCTGACTCTCTGAGGTCATTAAAGATCCCATGGCACTTAACCCTGGTGTCCTGGCTAAATTCCCAATCTGACCCTCAAACCATCACGGTCACCTAATAATCCCCAGTTTACAATTGGCTCATTCATCCCCCTCCTCTCCCCTGTAACTATTCCCCTGGTCATTGCTGCAAATGAGAACGTGTTCTCAGTCAGCTTACCTGGTAAAATAACGGATAAATAAAATTCATAAAAATGATGATGTAGGTAGAGAGAAGGAGATGTGGGGAGAGGGCGAGAGAAGGAGAGGAGGATGGGAGAGAAGGGGAGAGAAGGAGAGCAGGAAAGGGGAGAAGGGGAGATGTGGAGAGGGGGAAAGAAGGAGAGGGGAGAGAAGGAGGGGAGGGAACAAGATGGGGAGAGAAGTAGAGGGGGAAAGGGGGAGAGATGAGAGAATGAGAGGGGAAGAGGAGAGATGGAGAAAAGATGGAGAGAGAGGAGTGGGTGAGAGAAGGAGTAAAGGAGAGAAGGAGAAGGGGAGAGAAGGAGAGAATGAAAGAACGAGAGGGAGAGAAAAGGAGAGAAGGGGGAGGGCGAGAAGCAGAAAAGGAGAGGGGGAAAGAAGGAGAGAATTATTGGGGGAGAGAAGGAGAAGGGGAGAGGGGAAAAGAAGGGGAGGAGGAGAGAGGGAGAAGGGGAGAGAATGAGAGGAGGAGAGATAGGAGAGGAGAGGGGGAAAGAAGGAGAGAACGAGAGGGAGAGAAAAGGAGAGAAGGAGGAGGGGAGAGGGGGAGAGAAGCAGAGAAGTAGAGGGGGAAAGAAGGAGAGAATGATTGGGGGAGGGAAGAAGAGGGGGAGAGGTGGAAAGAAGGAGAGGAGGAAAGAAGGAGAGGGGGAAAGAAGGATTGTAGGAGAGGGGGATAGAAGGAGAGAAGGAGAGGGGAAGAGAAGGAGAGGCGGAGGGAAGGAGAGGGGGAAAGAAGGATTGTAGGAGAGGGGGATAGAAGGAGAGAATGAGAGGGGAAGAGAAGGAGAGGTGGAGAGATGAGAGGGGGGGGAAATGGGAGAGAAGGAGAGATGGAGAGAATGAGAGGGGGAGAGATGGAGATGATGAGATACAGAGAGGGGAGAGGAGAGAGATAGGATAGAAGGAGAGGGGGAAAGAAGGAGAGAACGAGAGGGAGAGAAAAGAGAAAGAATGAGAATGAGAAAGGGAGAGAACGGAAGAGAAGGAGAGTGGAAAAGAAGATGCGGAGAGAAGGAGAGTGGGAGAGATGAGATGGGGAGAGAAGGAGAAGGGGAGAAGAGGATGGGGGAGAGAAGGAGAAGGGGAGAGGTGGAAAGAAGGAGAGGTGGAGAGAAGGAGAGGGGGAAAGAAGGATTGTAGGAGAGGGGGATAGAAGGAGAGAAGGAGAGGGGAAGAGAAGGAGAGGCGGAGGGAAGGAGAGGGGGCGAGAATGAGAAGGGCAGAGAACGGAAGAGAAGGAGAGAAGTAGAGTGGAAAAGAAGATGTGGAGAGAAGGAGAGTGGGAGAGATGGAGATGGGGAGAAGAGGATGGGGGAGAGAAGGAGAAGGGGAGAGAGGATGGGGGAGAGAAGGAGAAGGGGAGAGAAGGAAAGGGAGAAAGGGGGAGAGAAGAGAGAAGGAGAGAAGGAGAAGGGGAGAGAAGGAGAGGGGAAGAGGAAAGGTGGAGAGAGGAATGGGTGAGAGAAGGAGAGCAGGAAAGGGGGAGAGAGGGAGGGGAGAGAATGTGAGGGGGAGAGAACGAGAGGGGGGGAGAGGGAGAGAGAAAGAGAGAGGGAGTGATGGTGAGAAGTAGACAGGTGGAAAGGAGGAGAGGGGGAGAGTAGGAGAGGGGGAGAGAAGGAGAAGGGGAGAGAAGGAGAGGGGGAGAGAAGGAGAGGGGGAGAGTAGGATAAGTGTAGAGAAGGAGATGTGGTGAGGGGGAGAGAAGGAGAGGGGGGAGAAGGCGAGGGCGGGGGGGATATGTGTAGAGAATGAGATGTGGTGAGGGGGAGAGAAGGAGAGGGGGGAGACGGCGAGGGGGAAAGGGGGAGAGGAGAGAGGGGGAGATGGAGGGAATGAAAGCTGGAGAGAATGAGATGTGTGGAGAAGGAGATGTGGAGAATGGGAGAGAAGGAAAGGGGGAGAGAAGCAGAGAAGGAGAGGAGAGAGAAGGAAGTGGTGATATGGGGAGAATTGGAGAGGGGGAGAGAAGGACAGAGGGAAAGGGGAGAGAAGGAGAGGGAGAGAGGGGGAGAGGAGAGAGAAGGGGAGAGAAGGAGAGGGGGAGGGAAGTAGAGAAGGAGAGAAGGAGAAAGGGAGTGATTGAGAGAAGGAGAGGGGGAGAGAAGGAGAAGGGGAGAGAAGGAGAGGGGGAGAGATTGATATGTGTAGCGAATGAGATGTGGAGAATGGTAGAGATGGAGAGGGGGAGAGTAGCAGAGATGGGGAGAAGTAGAGGGAGAGAGAATGAGAATGAGAGGGGAGATGGGAGAGAAGGAGAGAATGAGACGGGGCTAGAAGGAGAGAAGGAGATTTGGACATGTGGAGAGAGGTAGTGGGGGAGAGAATGAGAAGGGAAGAGGGGGAGAGGAGGATATGGGGAGAGGCGGATAGAAGGAGAGGGGTAGAGGGGCAGAGAAGGGGAGAAGAGGAGTGTGGGAAAGAAGGAGAGGGGGAGAGAAGGAGATGTGTGGAGATGGAGAGGGGAAGAGAAGGAGAGGGGAATTGAAGGAGAGGGGTAGAGAAGGAGATGTGGAGAGAAGGAGAAGGGGAGAGTGGGAGAAGGGGAGAGGGGGATAGAAGAGGAGAAGGAGAGGGGGAGAGGGGGAGAAGTTGGAGAGAGGGAGAGAAGTAAAGAAGTTGAGGGGGAGAGAATGAGTGTGAGAGAGAAGGATAAGGGGAGAGATGGAGAGGGGAAATGTGGAGAGAAGGAGAGGGGGGAGACGAGAGAACGATAGATATAGAGAGAAGGATAGGGAGAGTTAAGGAGAGAGGGAATAAGGATAGGTGTAGAGATGAAGTGAACAACCCCTAAGGGTTGAGACACTGCAGTGTTGCCTAGAAGTCACCTGAAGAAGGCTTCACACAGGAAAGTGTTTGTGTGTGTGTGTGTGTGTGTCTCTGTGTGAGAAGGTTTTAATGAGGGTGTAGGCCACATATGGCTGGACACACCTTAATTGGGGAGCAAAGGCTCATAGTACGTAATGATTTCGGAATCAATGGTAAGATGTTTGTGTTTGATACCATTCCAATCACTCCAATCCAGCCATTATTATGATCCATCTTCCCCTCACCAGCCTCCTGTGGGATTGTCACTATGTGTTTCTCAACGACTTATATAATTGCCCCACCCCACTGTTACCCCATCTGTCTGTTCCCTCTCACCCCTAAACCCCACTAGGACTTTTAACATAGAGAGTATAGCGCTGAACTTGTATGTGTTCTTCTCCAAGAATCTGACTTCTTTGCCCTCCCTCCCTCCCTCCCTCCCTCCCTCCCTCCCTCCCTCCCTCCCTCCCTCCCTCCCTCCCTCCCTCCCTCCCTCCCTCCCTCCCTCCCTCCCTCCCTCCCTCTCCTTCCTTCCTTCCTTCCTTCCTTCCTTCCTCCCTCCCTCCCTGTTACAGGTCTTTTTCTGCCTTGTCCCCTTCCAAATCTCTTTCCCTGCAGCTATCAAATGACAAGCAGTACTGCTCAGACATTGTTGTTGATGAATATTAGGAGGAAATGAACATTACTCAGACTGGAACTTCTAGGAAATAATTAGAATCCTGTAAACGTTGTATCTCTCTCCAACTTATTTATTTATATGTGTTACTTCGCTGCTCAACATCCGACATGAGAAATTCATTAGGCGACTGTCACGGCTTGTTTGCGAGACTACACACATTAGCAAACAATTGCTTTTCTGCATAGATTGGATCCAGCATACTGTTGATGAGGGACTGGAATATTCATGTGTTCTCCCTCAGCAGGCAATCAGGAAGATTTGATAGATTTCTCATTCAGTCAGGAGAAACAGAGATCTCCATATCATAACTTATTTCTAATAGAGATGCCCAACCCTGTTAATTGTGTTATATATAATCATAGAATAATCTGTTGTTCAACTTGCTGTGTGTGTGTGTGTGTGTGTGTGTGTGTGTGTGTGTGTGTGTGTGTGTGTGTGTGTGTGTGTGTGTGTGTGTGCTTAGTTGCCTCCTGGCATCTTGTTAGTGTGTCGTGTGAAGTCAGAAGCCTGTAGGAAGATCTATTGCTGTATGGAAACATCATGGCATCAGGGGAAGGGATGACAGAGGATCCAGACTGTCCTCGCACGCACACACACACACACACACACACACACACACACACACACACACACACACACACACACACACACACACACACACACACACAGAGAGTAATGTACAGCCTCAGGTCCAGCAGCAGCTGCTCAGCTGTACATAAAGCAGACGTCCCTCCCTAAAGGAGAGCTACTTCTCACTATAAATGAACAGACAGCAGCTGTTCTCCTCTTCCTCCACTTGCCATTGTGTTGCTGCACTATGTATCCACAACATGTTGTACACACACACACACACGCACACATACACACACACACATACACACTTCTCCAGCTGCAACATCGAGAAAATATTGACTGGCTGCATCACCGCTTGATATGGCAACAGCTTGGAATTGAGCTGTAACGCTACAGAGGGTAGTGAGTATAGCCCAGTACATCACTGGGGCCGAGCTCCCTGCTCTACAGGACCTCTATACCAGGCGGTGTCAGAGGAAGCCCCTGAAAATAGTCCAATACTTTTTTTTAATCTTCATTTTCTTTTGTTTGTTTTTAGTCCCATCCTTCAGCTACCCTCAACCCCTCTCGTTTATCTCTGAAGACCATCCAGCATTGCACTGTTAGTCTACACCTGTTGTTGTCACAAGTGTAGGGAGGAGTAGGGAGGAGGCAGTCGCAGGTTAGAATTTATTAAAGTACCATATATGAAATCTGGACGAAACCCAAAGTGCAAAATAATAAAGTACTCAGGAAGGAGTAGGAGAGATTCCTCTCAGGAAAACAAGTAACATTTACAATGACCGACAAAGACAAATGACAGGGAGTCTATATACAGTGATAGAGTGGGGATTGGAACCAGGTGCGTGTAATGATGACGAGACAAGTCCGGGGTTGATGAGTGAAGGGTGTTTTCCAGCAGCAGCTTCAGGCAGCTAGAAGGCCGGCGACGCCGAACGCCTGAGCTGGCCAGGATGGGGAGCCAAAGAGAAGGCTGGTGTTATAGTTGTTTACGATGTATGTGAAAAATACATTTTATTTGAATGTACAGCTCTGGAAAAATGAAGAGACCACTGCAAAAATGATCAGTTTCTTTGGTGTTACTATTCATAGGTATGTGTTTGGGTAAATTGAACATTTTTATTTTATTCTATGAACTACTGACAACATTTTTATTTTATTCTATGAACTACTGACAACATTTTTCCCAAATTCCAAATAAAAATAGTGTTATTTAGAGCATTTATTTGCAGAAAATGACAACTGGTCAAAATAACAAAACATATGCTGTGTTGTCAGACCTCCAATAATGCAAAGAAAATAAATTCATATTCATTTTTAAACAACACAAAATTAATGTTTTAATTTAGGATGAGTTCAGAAATCAATATTTGGTGGAATAACCCTGATTTTCTATCACCGCTTTCATGTCTTGGCCTGCTCTCCACCAGTCTTTCACATTGATGTTGGGTGACTTTATGTCACACCTGGCAAGCAGCTCCAAGTAGCTCAGCTTTGTTTGACCCCCCATAAATGTAACGCACCTAGAGTGTGAGTATGTTATAGACAGAGCAGCCTGGTAGAGTGGGTATCTCTGTGAGTATGTTATAGACAGAGCAGCCTGGTAGAGTGGGTATCTCTGTGAGTATGTTATAGACAGAGCAGCCTGGTAGAGTGGGTATCTCTGTGAGTATGTTATAGACAGAGCAGCCTGGTAGAGTGGATATCTCTGTGAGTATGTTATAGACAGAGCAGCCTGGTAGAGTGGGTATCTCTGTGAGCCTGTTATAGACAGAGCAGCCTGGTAGAGTGGGTATCTCTGTGAGTATGTTATAGACAGAGCAGCCTGGTAGAGTGGGTATCTCTGTGAGCCTGTTATAGACAGAGCAGCCTGGTAGAGTGGGTATCTCTGTGAGTATGTTATAGACAGAGCAGCCTGGTAGAGTTGGTATCTCTGTGAGTATGTTATAGACAGAGCAGCCAGGTAGAGTGGATATCTCTGTGAGTATGTTATAGACAGAGCAGCCTGGTAGAGTGGGTATCTCTGTGAGCCTGTTATAGACAGAGCAGCCTGGTAGAGTGGGTATCTCTGTGAGTATGTTATAGACAGAGCAGCCTGGTAGAGTTGGTATCTCTGTGAGTATGTTATAGACAGAGCAGCCAGGTAGAGTGGATATCTCTGTGAGTATGTTATAGACAGAGCAGCCTGGTAGAGTGGGTATCTCTGTGAGTATGTTATAGACAGAGCAGCCTGGTAGAGTGGGTATCTCTGTGAGTATGTTATAGACAGAGCAGCCTGGTAGAGTGGGTATCTCTGTGAGTATGTTATAGACAGAGCAGCCTGGTAGAGTGGATATCTATGTGAGTATGTTATAGACAGAGCAGCCTGGTAGAGTGGGTATCTCTGTGAGTATGTTATAGACAGAGCAGCCAGGTGGAGTGGGTATCTCTGTGAGCCTGTTATAGACAGAGCAGCCTGGTAGAGTGGGTATCTCTGTGAGTATGTTATAGACAGAGCAGCATGGTAGAGTGGGTATCTCTGTGAGTATGTTATAGACAGAGCAGCCAGGTGGAGTGGGTATCTCTGTGAGCCTGTTATAGACAGAGCAGCCTGGTAGAGTGGGTATCTCTGTGAGTATGTTATAGACAGAGCAGCCTGGTAGAGTGGATATCTCTGTGAGTATGTTATAGACAGAGCAGCCTGGTAGAGTGGGTATCTCTGTGAGTATGTTATAGACAGAGCAGCCTGGTAGAGTGGGTATCTCTGTGAGTATGTTATAGACAGAGCAGCCTGGTAGAGTGGATATCTCTGTGAGTATGTTATAGACAGAGCAGCCTGGTAGAGTGGATATCTCTGTGAGTATGTTGTAGACAGAGCAGCCTGGTAGAGTGGGTATCTCTGTGAGTATGTTATAGACAGAGCAGCCTGGTAGAGTGGATATCTCTGTGAGTATGTTATAGACAGAGCAGCCTGGTAGAGTGGGTATCTCTGTGAGTATGTTATAGACAGAGCAGCCTGGTAGAGTGGGTATCTCTGTGAGTATGTTATAGACAGAGCAGCCTGGTAGAGTGGATATCTCTGTGAGTATGTTATAGACAGAGCAGCCTGGTAGAGTGGATATCTCTGTGAGTATGTTGTAGACAGAGCAGCCTGGTAGAGTGGGTATCTCTGTGAGTATGTTATAGACAGAGCAGCCAGGTGGAGTGGGTATCTCTGTGAGCCTGTTATAGACAGAGCAGCCTGGTAGAGTGGGTATCTCTGTGAGTATGTTATAGACAGAGCAGCCAGGTGGAGTGGGTATCTCTGTGAGCCTGTTATAGACAGAGCAGCCTGGTAGAGTGGGTATCTCTGTGAGTATGTTATAGACAGAGCAGCCTGGTAGAGTGGGTATCTCTGTGCGCCTGTTTTAGAGAGAGCAGCCAGGCAGACTGACCAGGGACTGTGTAGAAGAGGGCTAGACGGAAGTGCTTTCCACCATGATGCAAGTGCACATGTTTGTAGAATGTTGAATGATTTTGTGTGTGTGTGTGTGTGTGCCCGTTCTCACAGTCTTACGGTATTGTTCAGTGGGACTCTATTGGGCATCTGAGTGTAGATTAATCATCAGCGTTGACCTAGATTAAACACAAGGATGTCATCATCAGACATTTTGATAAGCGATTCAGTGTTCAGCTGTGCAGATACAGAGATGATATGGATAGACATGGAAACATAAAATGAGTGTAAGCCTTGTCTGATGACTCATTGTAGTCCTAGTCGGTTGAAAGACATTAGGGCCAGAGGTTAAGAACATAGGGAAAAAACACTGTAGTTTACTATGTTGTTAGTACCTGGAAATACCAGACTTGACAAAACACTGTCTCAACCTGGGCCCTCTCCCTCTCTCTCTCGCTCTCTCTCTCGCTCTCTCGCTCTCTCTCTCGCTCTCTCTCTCGCTCTCTTGCCCTCTTCTGCCCTCTCTTGCCCTCTCTACATAGCTCTCTCTCCTCTCCCTCTCTCTGTTTCTCACTAGGAGTTCAATTATGTGTTGTTTTGATGGAGGGAGAGACAGAGAGAGAGAAACAGAAAGTGAGAGGCTCAGTAGAGAAATCCTTTCAACAATAAGGCTTGCCAGACAGAGTTTCACTCTGCTCTAGTGAGATCCAGACTACCCAGCCTAGTCTGAGGGAGGTAATCTATGCTACTGGCATGAGAACCAATGGCACCTGGTCTGAACAAATAAGGAGTTCCATTGGAACAGACAAAATAACAGGTGCTAAGAGAAATGCAAGTGGCTAGGTCTGTAGAATGAGTCACTGGTTCTTAAACCACAATGGACCCAGTGAGACCTGTTTAGTCAAAGTACATGTTACTTCAAAACCACTTGATTTAACAATGATTCCAGCTCTTGATATTGTAGCACCGTAGACCCTATGTGCCACATTTGAATGGTAATTGCGGGTGCATTATTTGTGACGGTTAGCTAGCTGCTGAAGACAGCATAGGAGAGATTGCAGACAAGGCCCTAGGCATTTCAATGACACACTATGGTTCACCAGATCCCCAGAGAAGTGGTTATTCTCTAAGACACCACCATCTTCCATTATGGATCATTTGCAGGGCAATAAGCCGAACACGCTGTTCCTCTGAGCCAAGAGAAGCAGGGTATGCAGTCTATGTCCCATTGAGCAATGGAGAAGTATTCAGTGTGTGTGTCTGAGTGTGTTCGTGCCCGTGCGTCTACAGCACTAGGCCAGGGCTGAGCATCTGCTATCCTCCAGGATCAGGTCAGGCGCATTCTGCCAAGTTTTAAATCAATAAAACACAGGGAAGCCAAGGGTAGGGAGATAAAGAGAGAGAGAGAGAGGGAGAGTAGGGAGCAAAACAAGACGCAGATTGGCCACGTTGGTATAATACAGAGAAAACCACACAGACACACACAGCTCTCTGATGACCAATCAGTTTTCTGCTTTCACTGTTGTTTCATTTTCCCATGAGGAGATCACAGGAGCTCATAATTGACATCTCTACTCTTGTCGTTCTCATTATGCTGCACTTGTTTCAGTTAAGGAGGAAGTGTTGGTGGCAAATGTGTTTTATTTTATTGTGCATTATTTTTAGCAATATATTCTGTCCCTCTTTCCGCCTTAAATTGCCATTTATATTGTTACCTGAACATTACCTGGGAAGAGAGGAATGGAAGCGAGGATAGCACAGAGCAGGATACGTTACCTGGGCAGAGAGGGATGGAAGCCAGGATAACAGAGAGGGATGGAAGCCAGGATAACAGAGAGGGATGGAAGCCAGGATAGCAGAGAGGGATGGAAGCCAGGATAGCAGAGAGGGATGGAAGCCAGGATAACAGAGAGGGATGGAATCCAGGATAACAGAGAGGGATGGAAGCCAGGATAACAGAGAGGGATGGAAGCCAGGATAACAGAGAGGGATGGAAGCCAGGATAACAGAGAGGGATGGAAGCCAGGATAACAGAGAGGGATGGAAGCGAGGATAGCAGAGAGGGATGGAAGCCAGGATAACTGAGAGGGATGGAAGCCAGGATAACAGAGAGGGATGGAAGCCAGGATAACAGAGAGGGATGGAAGCGAGGATAGCAGAGAGGGATGGAAGCGAGGATAGCAGAGAGGGATGGAAGCGAGGATAGCAGAGAGGCATGGAAGCGAGGATAGCAGAGAGGGATGGAAGTGAGGATAACAGAGAGGGATGGAAGCCTTCAGATAAAAATATTCTGTGCTTCCCAAATGGCACTCTATTCCCCATATAATTAAATACTTTTAACCAGAGAGCTAAGGGATTCCCTATGGGCCCTGATCAAAAGTCATGTGCTAAGAAGAGAGTAGGCTGCCAATTGGGATGCAGCCCTTCAGATGTCTTCAACGTCCTACCTGCTGACTATCAGCCCGTTTCCATAGAGACAGTGGGTGCCATTAGAGAAACAATGTGGCAGAAAAGAAACACCACAGTCATCACAGTGAAGGTGTCACACACACACACACACGCCAACATACACGTGTGCATACACACACACACACACAAAACACACACACAGTACAGAGGTGTCTCTTCCAGCTCTTTTCCTGCTACAGAGCCGATGAACGATAGCAGCACTCAGCCTCCCCAAAGGGACAGCCTTCTCTCTGTTCTGTATTGTGAATCTGGAACAGTAGAGAGTTGAATGAAACAACTAAATTGTTGAGGGAAAGGATTCATTCAATGTGTTTGCAAGGATATCTCTTAAAATATCAATCAAATCAAATTGTATTTGTCACATGCTTGGTAAACAACAGGTGTAGACTAACAGTGAAATGCTTACTTACAGGCTCTTCCCAACAATACAGAGAGACAATTATAAAGAATAGAAAAATAAAAACACAAGGAATAAAAACACAATGAGAAATGATGGCTATATACACGGGGTACCAGTACTGAGTTGATGTGCAGGGGTACGAGGTTATAACATGGCCATATACACGGGGTACCAGTACTGAGTTGATGTGCAGGGGTACGAGGTTATAACTTGGCCATATACACGGGGTACCAGTACTGAGTTGATGTGCAGGGGTACGAGGTTATAACATGGCCATATACACGGGGTACCAGTACTGAGTTGATGTGCAGGGGTACGAGGTTATAACATGGCCATATACACGGGGTACCAGTACTGAGTTGATGTGTAGGGGTACGAGGTTATAACATGGCCAAATACACGGGGTACCAGTACTGAGTTGATGTGCAGGGGTACGAGGTTATAACATGGCCATATACACGGGGTACCAGTACTGAGTTGATGTGCAGGGGTACGAGGTTATAACTTGGCCATATACACGGGGTACCAGTACTGAGTTGATGTGCAGGGGTACGAGGTTATAACTTGGCCATATACACGGGGTACCAGGACTGAGTTGATGTGCAGGGGTACGAGGTTATAACTTGGCCATATACACGGGGTACCAGTACTGACTTGATGTGCAGGGGTACGAGGTTATAACATGGCCATATACACGGGGTACCAGTACTGAGTTGATGTGCAGGGGTACGAGGTTATAACTTGGCCATATACAAGGGGTACCAGTACTGAGTTGATGTGCAGGGGTACAAGGTTATAACATGGCCATAAACACGGGGTACCAGTACTGAGTTGATGTGCAGGGGTACGAGGTTATAACTTGGCCATATACACGGGGTACCAGTACTGAGTTGATGTGCAGGGGTACGAGGTTATAACTTGGCCATATACACGGGGTACCAGTACTGAGTTTATGTGCAGGGGTACGAGGTTATAACATGGCCATATACACGGGGTACCAGTACTGAGTTGATGTGCAGGGGTACGAGGCTATAACATGGCCATATACACGGGGTACCAGTACTGAGTTGATGTGTAGGGGTACGAGGTTATAACATGGCCAAATACACGGGGTACCAGTACTGAGTTGATGTGCAGGGTTACGAGGTTATAACATGGCCATATACACGGGGTACCAGTACTGAGTTGATGTGCAGGGGTACGAGGTTATAACTTGGCAATATACACGGGGTACCAGTACTGAGTTGATGTGCAGGGGTACGAGGTTATAACTTGGCCATATACACGGGGTACCAGTACTGAGTTGATGTGCAGGGGTACGAGGTTATAACTTGGCCATATACACGGGGTACCAGTACTGAGTTGATGTGCAGGGGTACGAGGTTATAACATGGCCATATACACGGGGTACCAGTACTGAGTTGATGTGCAGGGGTACGAGGTTATAACTTGGCCATATACAAGGGGTACCAGTACTGAGTTGATGTGCAGGGGTACAAGGTTATAACATGGCCATAAACACGGGGTACCAGTACTGAGTTGATGTGCAGGGGTACGAGGTTATAACTTGGCCATATACACGGGGTACCAGTACTGAGTTGATGTGCAGGGGTACGAGGTTATAACTTGGCCATATACACGGGGTACCAGTACTGAGTTGATGTGCAGGGGTACGAGGTTATAACTTGGCCATATACACGGGGTACCAGTACTGAGTTGATGTGCAGGGGTACAAGGTTATAACATGGCCATATACACGGGGTACCAGTACTGAGTTGATGTGCAGGGGTACGAGGTTATAACATGTCCATAGTCACGGGGTACCAGTACTGAGTTGATGTGCAGGGGTACGAGGTTATAACATGGCCATATACATGGGGTACCAGTACTGAGTTGATGTGCAGGGGTACGAGGTTATAACATGGCCATATACACGGGGTACCAGTACTGAGTTGATGTGCAGGGGTACGAGGTAATAACTTGGCCATATACATGGGGCACCAGTACTGAGTTGATGTGCAGGGGTACAAGGTTATAACATGGCCATATACACGGGGTACCAGTACTGAGTTGATGTGCAGGGGTACGAGGTTATAACATGGCCATAGTCACGGGGTACCAGTACTGAGTTGATGTGCAGGGGTACGAGGTTATAACATGGCCATATACACGGGGTACCAGTACTGAGTTGATGTGCAGGGGTACGAGTTTATAACATGGCCATATACACGGGGTACCAGTACTGAGTTGATGTGCAGGGGTACGAGGTTATAACTTGGCCATATACAAGGGGTACCAGTACTGAGTTGATGTGCAGGGGTACAAGGTTATAACATGGCCATAAACACGGGGTACCAGTACTGAGGTGATGTGCAGGGGTACGAGGTAATAACTTGGCCATATACACGGGGCACCAGTACTGAGTTGATGTGCAGGGGTACGAGGTTATAACTTGGCCATATACACGGGGTACCAGTACTGAGTTGATGTGCAGGGGTACAAGGTTATAACATGGCCATATACACGGGGTACCAGTACTGAGTTGATGTGCAGGGGTACGAGGTTATAACTTGGCCATATACACGGGGTACCAGTACTGAGTTGATGTGCAGGTGTACAAGGTTATAACATGGCCATAAACACGGGGTACCAGTACTGAGTTGATGTGCAGGGGTACGAGGTAATAACTTGGCCATATACACGGGGTACCAGTACTGAGTTGATGTGCAGGGGTACGAGGTTATAACATGGCCATATACACGGGGTACCAGTACTGAGTTGATGTGCAGAGGTACGAGGTTATAACATGGCCATATACACGGGGTACCAGTACTGAGTTGATGTGCAGGGGTACGAGGTTATAACATGGCCATATACACGGGGTACCAGTACTGAGTTGATGTGCAGGGGTACGAGGTTATAACATGGCCATATACACAGGGTACCAGTACTGAGTTGATGTGCAGGGGTACGAGGTAATAACTTGGCCATATACATGGGGTACCAGTACTGAGTTGATGTGCAGGGGTACGAGGTTATAACTTGGCCATATACATGGGGTACCAGTACTGAGTTGATGTGCAGGTGTACAAGGTTATAACATGGCCATAAACACGGGGTACCAGTACTGAGTTGATGTACAGGGGTACGAGGTTATAACATGGCCATATACACGGGGTACCAGTACTGAGTTGATGTGCAGAGGTACGAGGTTATAACATGGCCATATACACGGGGTACCAGTACTGAGTTGATGTGTAGGGGTACGAGGTTATAACATGGCCAAATACACGGGGTACCAGTACTGAGTTGATGTGCAGGGGTACGAGGATATAACATGGCCATATACACGGGGTACCAGTACTGAGTTGATGTGCAGGGGTACGAGGTTATAACATGGCCATATACACGGGGTACCAGTACTGAGTTGATGTGCAGGGGTACGAGGTAATAACTTGGCCATATACATGGGGTACCAGTACTGAGTTGATGTGCAGGGGTACGAGGTTATAACTTGGCCATATACATGGGGTACCAGTACTGAGTTGATGTGCAGGTGTACAAGGTTATAACATGGCCATAAACACGGGGTAATAGTACTGAGTTGATGTGCAGGGGTACGAGGTAATAACTTGGCCATATACACGGGGTACCAGTACTGAGTTGATGTGCAGGGGTACGAGGTTATAACATGGCCATATACACGGGGTACCAGTACTGAGTTGATGTGCAGAGGTACGAGGTTATAACATGGCCATATACACGGGGTACCAGTACTGAGTTGATGTGCAGGGGTACGAGGTTATAACATGGCCATATACACGGGGTACCAGTACTGAGTTGATGTGCAGGGGTACGAGGTTATAACATGGCCATATACACAGGGTACCAGTACTGAGTTGATGTGCAGGGGTACGAGGTAATAACTTGGCCATATACATGGGGTACCAGTACTGAGTTGATGTGCAGGGGTACGAGGTTATAACTTGGCCATATACATGGGGTACCAGTACTGAGTTGATGTGCAGGTGTACAAGGTTATAACATGGCCATAAACACGGGGTACCAGTACTGAGTTGATGTACAGGGGTACGAGGTTATAACATGGCCATATACACGGGGTACCAGTACTGAGTTGATGTGCAGAGGTACGAGGTTATAACATGGCCATATACACGGGGTACCAGTACTGAGTTGATGTGCAGGGGTACGAGGTTATAACATGGCCATATACACGGGGTACCAGTACTGAGTTGATGTGCAGGGGTACGAGGTAATAACTTGGCCATATACATGGGGTACCAGTACTGAGTTGATGTGCAGGGGTACGAGGTTATAACATGGCCATATACACGGGGTACCAGTACTGAGTTGATGTGCAGGGGTACGAGGTAATAACTTGGCCATATACATGGGGTACCAGTACTGAGTTGATGTGCAGGGGTACGAGGTTATAACTTGGCCATATACATGGGGTACCAGTACTGAGTTGATGTGCAGGTGTACAAGGTTATAACATGGCCATAAACACGGGGTACCAGTACTGAGTTGATGTGCAGGGGTACGAGGTAATAACTTGGCCATATACACGGGGTACCAGTACTGAGTTGATGTGCAGAGGTACGAGGTAATAACTTGGCCATATACACGAGGTACCAGTACTGAGTTGATGTGCAGGGGTACGAGGTAATAACTTGGCTATATACACGAGGTACCAGTAGTGAGTTGATGTGCAGGGATACGAGGTAATAACTTGCCTATATCAAATCAAATCACATTCTATTGGTCACATACACATATTTAGCAGATGTTATTGCGGGTGTAATGAAATGCTTGTTTGCCCATCTCCAACAGTGTTGTAGTATCTGAAAAAAGTTCACAACAATATACACAAATCTAAAAGTAAAATATGTAAAGTATTAGATTGAGCAATGTCGGAGTGGCATTGACTAAAATACTGTAGAATAGAATACAGTATATACATATGACATGAGCAAAGCAGCATTTAAACAATATTTAAACATAAAACATTATTAAAGTGACTAGTTTTCCATCGTTACAGCTGCTCCGGTATAGAAAAGAGATGTTTGCATGTTTGATATCCCTCTATGTTAGATATCACTTGTGTTACATATCACATATCACATATCACCACTACCTTAATCGTGACTTAATCGGATTCTTGTGTGGCATTTCCACTTAGAGCAAAGATGGGGGTTTGTGGGGCAGTGGCAGTCGGCAATGTTCCTATGCGTGTGCATGCTTCCCCATGTTGAGGTTGCAGATAACCTGGGCCAGGGCAGTTCTGGACTTGACTGCTGTCTGTGGTCCTCTAGGAAGCGGACCACACACAGACAATCAGACCATGTGACTGCCAGGCAGCCAGGCCAGTCCATTTAAGGGAAAGCATGATCAGTCTTCTTGGATGGAACAGGAGCGTGACAGAGATAAAGGAATGACGACCGCTCCCCCGGCTGAGTCAGGTCAGACTTCCAGGTTCAAATATCCCTGAATGGCTCAATCAGTGTCAGGGGTCAAAGCCACTTCTAAGACCTGCGTTCACACTGTGTGGCACAACAAGATTTGTCTGTCCACTTCACTGGGTAGTACTTACAGATGTAGGATCTTAATTTGATCACCCTGTTGCATGATAACTTTCCTAATGTAAAACGTAGATTTATTTGACGTTTTAAAAAGGCTTCTAAAGTTCGGTTTTCGCTTCTGTTGTCTGATCCGGTTCCAATCCCTGGTTAGAAACATCAAATTCTCCAAAATAATCCACCATAAGTATGTGGAATAGCTGAGGAAAAGACAGAGAGATGGCATATCTAGCCTAAATCCTTTTTTCTATCTCCCTTGCCATTTTCAGTATAATCCAGTGACATTCACATTACCACTAGCTACCACCACTTACCACCAGCTACCACCAGTTATCACCAGCTACCACCACTTACCACCAGTTACCACCAGCTACCACTAGCTACCACCAGTCACCACCAGCTACCACCAACTACCACCAGGTACCACCAGCTACCACCAGTTACCACCAGTTACCACCAGTTACCACCAGCTACCACCACTTACCACTAGTTAACACCAGCTACCACCAGCTACCACCACTTACCACCAGTTACCACTAGCCACCACCAGTTACCACTAGCTACCACCAATTACCACCAGCTACCACCACTTACCACCAGTTACCACCAGCTACCACTAGTTACAACCAGTTACCACCACTTACCACCACTTACCACCACTTACCATCAGTTACCACCAGTTACCACCAGCTACCACCTGCTTCCCACACTTACCACAACTTACCACCACTTACCACCAGTTACCAGCAGCTACCACCAGTTATCACCAGCTACCACCACTTTACCACCAGTTACCACCAGCTACCACCACTTTACCACCAGTTACCACCAGCTACCACTAGCTACCACCAGTCACCACCAGCTACCACCAGCTACCACCACTTACCACTAGTTAACACCAGCTTTCACCAGCTACCACCACTTACCACTAGTTACCACCAGTTTCCACCAGCTACCACCACTTTCCACCAGTTACCACCAGTTACCACCACTTACCACCAGTTGCCACCAGCTACCACAATTTACCACCACTTACCACCAGTTACCACTAGCTACCACCAGTTACCACCAGCTACCACAACTTACCACCAGTTACTAGCAGTTACCAACCATACTCCTGCGATGTCAGAGGAAAACAGATAATAGTGTTTGTTGTTTGCAGTAACTTCTTGGTTGTAATATCCCAAATGGACATAGCAGTTTAACCAAATAAGGATTTTAGCTTCAAGTAAAGTGTTACCTTGAACCTTCCTCTGTACATCTTGTATGATTGCTTGTACGGTTGGCCAACATTGTCTGGGACATGTTCTGCATCTTCTTCAAGCAAAGTCTAGCTGAGATCAGATTAATGATATGTATCTGTAAAGTACCTACAATGCACTAAACTACCATAGAAAATGGTACTTTAGCCTGCAGCACTAGATTAACGAGCCCCTACATGCCCCAAGGCCTTACTTTCAGCACTTTAGAAAAATAAGAGATTAATGGGATGTGTGGGTGCTTGGGTGCTCCAACACTACAGAGTAATGGACTACTACCTGCCTGCTCCAACACTACAGAGTAATGGACTACTACCTGGCTGCTCCAACACTACAGAGTAATGGACTAGTACCTGGCTGCTCCAACACTACAGAGTAATGGACTACTCCCTGGGTGCTCCAACACTACAGAGTAATGGACTAGTACCTGGCTGCTCCAACACTACAGAGTAATGGACTTCTACCTGGCTGCTCCAACACTACAGAGTAATGGACTTCTACCTGGCTGCTCCAACACTACAGAGTAATGGACTAGTACCTGGCTGCTCCAACACTACAGAGTAATGGACTTCTACCTGCCTGCTCCAACACTACAGAGTAATGGACTTCTACCTGGCTGCTCCAACACTACAGAGTAATGGACTACTACCTCCTGCTCCAACACTACAGAGTAATGGACTACTATCTGGTGCCTCTGATACATGTGGTAAAGATATCAATGGACTGCAGACAGTGGGGGAAATAACAAGGACGCCGTCACTGGTGCACATAAAAATTATATGATATTGCAAACTGGAAATTCGTCAAATCCTTCATAATTTTTGTCTTCTAACAGGCCCACAATGTTCTTATAAAAATCTGATTTGGGTATATTTGGCTGTTTTCTCTAATTATAATTCTAATCCCTGTTCATATAAATTGTTAGCATAGCTAGCATATAGATATCGGTGCTGGTAGTTGAAGCCATTTTTAAGTGTAATGCAGTTGATTAGTGAAGATGACGTGAACATGTGTTGGGGTTGACAACCATACAAGCATTATATTGAGATTTTTACCCCAAAATAGTATGAAATACACACATAAACAATAGCCTAAGTGTAGGCAGATTTTGATTGGGGCAAAGAGGAGATTCTGAATCTTTCCCCCATGGGGGAACGTGTGTTTGGTGTTGCCAATGCATTTCCATTGTTTTGGCCGAGTTCAATCAATACATTTACCGCATCTATGCTTGTGTCACACCTTGACCTTAGTTAGCTTTGTTTTCTTTATTATTTTGGTTAGGTCAGGGTGACGTAACAACGGTGGTTTGTTTTGTTTTTGTATTGTCTAGGGGGTTTTGTATGTCTAGGGGTTTTGTAAGTCTAGGTGTTTATATGTCCATGGTTGCCGAGATTGATTCTCATTCAGAGGCAGCTGTTTGTCGTTGTCTCTGATTGGGGGCGATATTTAGGTAGCCATATTCCTTGGGTAGTTTGTGGGTTCTTATTCTATTTTTAGTTGCCTGTCTGCATTAGCCATATTTGCTTCACGGTTCATTTAGTTGTTTTGTTAGTTTTGTTCCTTGTTCTTTCTTGAATAAAGAAGTATGTATGCTTACCACGCTGCACCTTGGTCTCCTCCATATGACGACTGTGACATACTTACCACGATGCACCTTGGTCTCCTCCATATGATGACTGTGACATACTTACCACGCTGCACCTTGGTCTCCTCCATATGACGACTGTGACATACTTACCACGCTGCACCTTGGTCTCCTCCATATGACGACTGTGACATACTTACCACGCCGCACCTTGGTCTCCTCCATATGACGACTGTGACATACTTACCACGCCGCACCTTGGTCTCCTCCATATGACGACTGTGACAGCTTGTCTACTAGAGTGTGTGTGACTGGGGTATGGCACTGTTAGCAAGGTAGTGTTGTTAAATGTGGCGATAGTGTAATGTACCCTCCAATTATCAGGTTCAGGTATCTTTGGTAAGATATAAAATAATGGTATATTGCTTCCCAATAATATAGCTGCAAAACCTGGACCCGTACAAATCAGCTGGGCTTGACATTCTGGACCCTCTATTTCTGAAACTATCCGCCGCCATTGTCGCAACCCCTATTACCAGCCTGTTCAACCTCTCTTTCATATCGTCTGAGATCCCCAAGGATTGGAAAGCTGCCGCAGTCATCCCCTTCTTCAAAGGGGGAGACACCCTGGACCCAAACTGTTACAGACCTATATCCATCCTGCCCTGCCTATCTAAGGTCTTCGAAAGCCAAGTCAACAAACAGGTCGCTGACCATCTCGAATCCCACCGTACCTTCTCCGCTATGCAATCTGGTTTCCGAGCCGGTCACGGGTGCACCTCAGCCACGCTCAAGGTACTAAACGATATCATAACCGCCGTCGATAAAAGACAGTACTGTGCAGCCGTCTTTATCGACCTTGCCAAGGCTTTCGACTTTGTCAATCACCATATTCTTATCGGCAGACTCAGTAGCCTCGGTTTTTCGGATGACTGCCTTGCCTTGTTTACCAATTACTTTGCAGACAGTTCAGTGTGTCAAATCGGAGGGCATGCTGTCCGGTCCTCTGGCAGTCTCTATGGGGGTGCCACAGGGTTCAATCCTCGGGCCGACTCTTTTATCTGTATATATCAATGATGTTGCTCTTGCTGCGGGCGATTCCCTGATCCACCTCTACGCAGACAACACCATTCTATATACTTCCGGCCCGTCCTTGGACACAGTGCTATCTAACCTCCAAACGAGCTTCAATGCCATACAACACTCCTTCCGTGGCCTCCAACTGCTCTTAAACGCTATTAAAACCAAATGCATGCTTTTCAACCGTTCGCTGCCTGCACCCGCACGCCTGACCAGCATCACCATCCTGGATGGTTCTGAGCTTGAATATGTGGACATGTATAAGTACCTAGGTGTCTGGCTAGACTGCAAACTCTCCTTCCAGATTCATATCAAACATCTCCAATCGAAAATCAAATCAAGAGTCGGCTTTCTATTCCGCAACAAAGCCTCCTTCACTCACGCCTCCAAACTTACCCTAGGAAAACTGACTATCCTACCGATCCTCGACTTTGGCGATGTCATCTACAAAATTGCTTCCAACACTCTACTCAGCAAACTGGATGCAGTTTTCACAGTGCCATCCGTTTTGTCACTAAAGCACCTTATACCACCCACCACTGCGACCTGTATGCTCTAGTCGGCTGGCCCTCGCTACATATTCGTCGCCAGACCCACTGGCTCCAGGTCATCTACAAGTCCATGCTAGGTAAAGCTCCGCCTTATCTCAGTTCACTGGTCACGATGGCAACACCCATCCGTAGCACGCGCTCCAGCAGGTGTATCTCACTGATCATCCCTAAAGCCAACACCTCATTTGGCCCCCTTTCGTTCCAGTTCTCTGCTGCCTGTGACTGGAACGAATTGCAAAAATCGCTGAAGTTGGAGACTTTTATCTCCCTCACCAACTTCAAACATCTGCTATCTGAGCAGCTAACCGAGCGCTGCAGCTGTACATAGTCTATCGGTAAACAGCCCACCCATTTTTACCTACCTCATCCCCATAATGTTTTTATTTATTTACTTTTCTGCTCTTTTGCACACCAATATCTCTACCTGTACATGACCATCTGATCATTTATCACTCCAGTGTTGTTAATCTGCAAAATTGTAATTATTCGCCTACCTTCTCATGCCTTTTGCACACAATGTATATAGACTCCCCTTTTTTTTCTACTGTGTTACTGACTTGTTAATTGTTTACTCCATGTGTAACTCTGTGTTGTCTGTTCACACTGCTATGCTTTATCTTGGCCAGGTCGCAGTTGCAAATGAGAACTTGTTCTTAACTAGCCCACCTGGTTAAATAAAGGTGAAATAAAACATTTTAAAATTAAAATACACTGCCATCTTAATATATATTTTTACTGGCATGGGACTGAGGTTAGGCTGAGTCTGTCTTAATCCAAGTAATGACACAATATATTTTTTTGTAAGTCTCTCATGTAGCCCGCATTAGATTGCCACTGGTAACTGGTCTCTGAGAGAGAGAATCAGAGTGTGAGAGAGGCCACAAACCACACCATAAATGTATAATGTTATTGGATTCCGATTGGGTCAAGACCGTATCAAAATGTTGACTTGCACACTAATCCAACCTGGAATACATTTGCCTAATGGCTTCTGCATTCATTTATGGTTTGTTTTACAGGCTTACCTCTGTCTCAGCTGTGACATACAGTGCCTAAAGAAAATATTCATACCCTTGACTTAATCCATATGTTGTTTTACAGTCTGAATTGAAAATATACTTAAATTAAAATAAACACAACATGTAAAAATTTCAATGATTTTACTGACTTGCAGTAAATCAGTCAATTGAAATAAATTCTTTAGGCCCTAATATATGGATTTCACATGACTGTGCAGGGGCGCAGCCATGGGTTGGCCTGGGAGACCATAGGCCCTAGTACTTGGGATGCAGGCCCAGCCAATCAGAATTGGTTGTTTTTTTTACCACAGAAGAGCTTTATTACAGACATAAATAGTCTTCAGTTTCCTCGGCTATCTGGATGGTCTCAGATGATCCCGCAGGTGAAGAAGCCAGATATGGCGGTCCAAGGCTGGCGTGGTTGCACAGTGTCTGCGGTTGTGATGCCGGTTGGACATTTTGGCAAATTCTCTAAAACGACGTTGATGGAGGCTTATGGTAGAGAAATTAACATTCACCTCTCTTGCAACAGATCTGGTGGACGTTCTTGCAGTAAGCATGCCAATTTCACGCTCCCTCAAACTTGAGACATCTGTGGCGTTGTGTTGTGTGTCAAAACTGCACATTTTAGAGTTGTTTATGTCCCCAGTGAAGGTCCATCTGTGTAATGATCATGCTGTTTATTCAGCTTCTTGATACGTCAGGTGGATGGATTATCTTGGCAAAGGAGAAATGCTCACTAACAGGGATGGAAACAAATTGGTGCAAAATGTATTTTGTAAAAAAAATATATATTAATATTGTTTTAGTTTTTTTTACCAACATTTCCTCCCCAATTGGTAGTTACAGTCTTGTCTCATCACTGCAACTCCCGTACGGACTCGGGAGAGGCGAAGGTTAACCCGGAAGCCAGCCACACTAATGTGTCGGACGAAACACTGTGCACCTGGCAACCTTGTCAGTGTGCACTGCGCCCGGCCCGCAACAGGAGTCACTAGCGCGCGATGGGACAAGGACATCCCTGCCAGCCAAACCCTCCCCTAACCCAGACGACACTGGGCCAATTGTGCACTGCCCCATGGGTCTCCCGGTTGTGGCTGGCTGTGACAGAGCCTGGACTCGAACCCAGAGTCTCTAATGACCACTCGGGAGGCCCATTTGTGCACAACATTTAAGATAAATGAGGTTTTTGTGCATATGGAACATTTCTGGGATCTTTTATTTCAGCTCATGAAACATAAACGCAACACTTACATGTTTTGTAAATTTATTGAAGATAAAATACAAAAATATGAATGTACATAATTATTCACACACCAATACATGTTAGAATCTCCTTTGGCAGTGGTTACAGCTGTGAATATTTCTCAATAAGTCTCTAAGAGCTTTGCACACCTGGATTGCAGAACATTTGAATATTATTCTTAAAAAACTTCAAGCTCTGTCAAGTTGGTTCTTGATCATTGCTAGAAATCAATTTTCAAGTCTTGCCATACATCTTCAAACAGATTTAAGTAAATTTGCCTACTCAGGAACATTATATCTGGTCTTGGTAAACAACTCTAGTGTATATTTGGCCTTGTTTTAGGTTATTGACCAGCTTATTTTCCTGCTGTCAATTTGTCTTTCAGTGTCTGGTGGAAAGCAGACCATTTTTGTCTCTGGGATTTTGCCTGTGCTCAGCACTATTCCTTGTCGATGACAAGCATACAGGGCTTTGCAGAAGTATTCACCCCTTGGCATTTTTCCTATTTTGTTGCATTACCACCTGTAGTTTAAATTGATTTCTATTTGGATATCATGTAATGGACATACACAATAGTCCAAATTGGTGAAGTGAATTTTTATTTTTTATTGAAAAAAGAAAAAAGGGAAAAGGGGTGCGTGCATGTGAATTCACCCCCTTTGCCATGAAGCCCCTAAATAAGATCTGGTGCAACCAATTACCTTCAGTAGTCATATAATTAGTTAAATAAAGTCCACCTACTGTATGTGCAATCTAAGTGTCACATGATCTCAGTATATATACACCTGTTTTGAAAGGCCCCAGAGTCTGCCACACCACTAAGCAAGGGGCACCATCAAGGAAGCGGCACAAGGAAGACCAATGAGCTCTCCAAACAGGACAGGGACAAAGTTGTGGAGAAGTACAGATCAGGCTTGCCATAACAAAGGGATTGAATACGTTGACAAGACATTTAATCTTTTCGTGTTTGTTTTTATGTGTAAACATTTCAAAACAAACAATTCCACTTTTACATTATGGGGTAGTGTGTAAGCTAGTGACACAAATCACAGTTAAGCCACTAACAAAGTGGAAAAAGTCAAGGGGTGTGTATGCTGTCTGAAGGGACTGTATCTATGTGAGGCTGATTTAGTTAGATAAGATGGGTCAAAGATGTGTCAAATGGTAGGGAAAGCTACTGTATACTCTATTTTCCGAAGCATCACTGGCTGATTTCACTCCTTGAGATTGAAACTGAAATATGTTATTTACTGAACATACAATATGACAGCCTATTCTGGTTGCAAAGCCATGAAGTACAGTGTAGACGATCATCCTCATATGGGGCACTATGTAGGAGAAAAGACCGAAAGACCCGAGGGAGATGTATTGATCCCCATTCGTACGTCTTGCCTGTCTGTCTGTTGGTGCTTCCTCTGTGTAGCTGCAGGAGGGGGAGTGTCAGGATCCCCCGCCAGAAAAACAAATCACGTCGGCTCGGTGATGGATGTGGCAATCCATGAATCCGCCGGGCTCTGCCATCTGGCCGGGCTGACACTGGGCCGACACTGTATATCAGACTCATGCACAGCAAATTAAATTTACATTTGGACGGCTTCCCCAGGCAGGCCTCAATGAGCCTCACCGAGCACAGATGTACCAAAAAAAACAAAACAAACCAAGCCTCTACTTTCTCTCTCTGCCACAAACCTCTGACCAGGTCTGCTAGCTACTTGAAGGTCATGATAATGTTAGAAATGTTATGGATGACATTAGACAAAGAAACCACCAAACACAGATGTACCGAAATCAAAAACCCTCCCGATGGTGTGGGACCTTGGGTGTGGGACCTTGGGTGTGGGACCTTGGGTGTGGGACCTTGGGTGTGGGACAGTGGAGGCTGCTGAGCGGAGGACGACTCATAATAATGGAGTGAATGGTATCAAACAAATGGTTTTCATTCCAGCCATTCCTTTCCATTCCAGCCATTATTATGAGTCGTCTTCCCCTCAGCAGCCTCCATTGGTGTGGGATTTACGCTGTGGGATGTTGTGTGTGTAGGATGGCTAAGTCATGATGGTTGAACATACAGTCGTGGCCAAAGGTTTTGAGAATAACAAATATTAATTTCCACAAAGTTTGCTGCGTCATTGTCTTTAGATATTTTTGTCAGATGTTGCTATGGAATACTGAAGTATAATTACAAGCATTTCAAGTGTCAAAGGCTTTTATTGACAATTACATGAAGTTGATGCAAAGAGTCAATATTTGCAGTGTTGACCCTTCTTTTTCAAGACCTCTGTAATCCACCCTGGCATGCTGTCAATTAACTTCTGGGCCACATCCTGACTGATGGCATTCTTACATAATCAATGCTTGAAGTTTGTCAGAATTTGTGGGTTTTTGTTTGTCCGCCCGCCTCTTGAGGATTGACCACAAGTTCTCAAACCCAAAATATCAATGTTTTGTTCCCCGAGCCACTTCGTTATCACCTTTTCCTAATGGCAAGGTACTCCATCATGCTGGAAAAGGTATTTTTCGTCACCGAACTGTTCGTGGATGGTTGGGAGAAGTTGCTCTCGGTGGATGTGTTGGTACCATTCTTTATTCATGGCTGTGTTCTTAGGCAAAATTGTGAGTGAGCCCACTCTCCTTGGCTGAGAAGCAAACCCACACATGAATGGTCTCAGGATGCTTTACTGTTGGCATGACACAGGACTGATGGTAGCGCTCACCTTGTCTTCTCTGGACAAGCTTCATCACTCTTCATAACATTCTGGAGTATATGCAAATTGCCATCATACAAACTGAGGCAGCAGATTTTGTGAAAATTAATATTTGTGTCATTCTCAAAACGTTTGGCCACGACTGTAGAGTATAGGAACAGTGTATTACATCCCACCAAGTTTGTTCTTATTGTTATATGACCCCTGTTGAACATTTCTTATATACTTTGTGTAATTTTTGGGGGATGAAATATTGAATTTGGCCTTTACTACTATAGCCCATTGAAACCCATTGAATAACACATTCGTGAATGGCAAAAAAAGTATCATAAGAAATAAGATTTGGAAGTGTCTGTCCTATATTTAGGAAAGCTCAGGAAATGTATATATTTTGGGGGGACACAAATTTAAGCTCTAATTTTAATTGGGCACAAAATAACCTCCATACTTCCATTAATTTGTATGGGTTACCTTCAGATGAGTCCGGTGACACTTTGGTTGAGGAGCAGACTGATTATAGGCACGTCTCATGGTCTGACAAACACTGCTGTAGTTCAGCCACCTTCCTCCGCAAATGCGGAAGGCCGATAGGAGGATGCGGTGGAATGAGACGCAGCCCACATAAGAAAACATATCTCTAGTTTAAACTGATGGATTTTGATGGGAATTATTTTATTATGTTACATAGATTGACACACCTAAAATATATAATAAAGACTTTCTATCACAGGTCTGCTCTTTGGGCTTTCCAATATTTTTGTTTCTATCTGCCAGCAGTCTGTGCACTCTAAATGTCAGTGGTGTTTAATGGCACTAAACAATCCCTCTAAATGTCAGTGGTGTTTGATGGTACTAAACAATCCCTCTAAATGTCAGTGGTGTTTGATGGCACTAAACAATCCCTCTAAATGTCAGTGGTGTTTGATGGCACTAAACAATCCCTCTAAATGTCAGTGGTGTTTGATGGCACTACACAATCCCTCTAAATGTCAGTGGTGTTTGATGACACTAAACAATCCCTCTAAATGTCAGTGGTGTTTGATGGCACTAAACAATCCCTCTAAATGTCAGTGGTGTTTGATGGCACTAAACAATCCCTCTAAATGTCAGTGGTGTTTGATGGCACTAAACAATCCCTCTAAATGTCAGTGGTGTTTGATGGCACTAAACAATCCCTCTAAATGTCAGTGGTGTTTGATGGCACTACACAATCCCTCTAAATGTCAGTGGTGTTTGATGACACTAAACAATCCCTCTAAATGTCAGTGGTGTTTGATGGCACTAAACAATCCCTCTAAATGTCAGTGGTGTTTGGTGATGGCACTAAACAATCCCTCTAAATGTCAGTGGTGTTTGGTGATGGCACAAAACAATCCCTCTTAATGTCAGTGGTGTTTGGTGATGGCACTAAACAATCCCTCTTAATGTCAGTGGTGTTTGGTAATGGCACTAAACAATCCCTTGGAGGGCTATTTGTTTCCGCACACTGGCTGTGCCTTAGTATGAGCTTAGTTCGAGTTGACAGTAAGCGCTGTGAACTTTACCCTCTATTGTTCCTCGATAATCAAATCTAATTTCTGTAAGGACAATAGTGTCGCCTGGAAAACAGAGGCAGCAGTAGCAGCTGGTATTTGTGGCCATTAGCCGACTACAACTGTATTTGACAGATAAATCCCCCAGCTAAGCAGTATGAGTTTCCATGATTCCATTCCAATCTGTCATTCTCTCCGGATTTGTTCATTCAAACCGTTTAGATTCCAGGATTGATAGTGTGATGGGTTTGGCGGTGTGGATTGGAACAACAATTTTTCTCAGTTAACTGTTAAACTGCCTCTCTCTCTCTCTCTCTCTCTCATATTCAGTCAGCTATTCAGTATCCTCAATGCATGTGGGTAGAAACAGTTTCAGTGCCTGGGTGTCTGGGCCTTAAAGGGAGTGCGATATTAACCTATTTTCTACTTAACCAGAGTAAGATGAACTCGTTGATACCATTTGTATGTCTCCAGTATAAAGGAAATTAGAGGTAGTTTATCAGCCAATGTAAACTAGCTTTAGCGCAATGACTGAAGTCTACAAGAGCAGCTAGCATCCATGAATTTATCTAATAGCTTAATTGCCTGAATCTGTCCCTATGGTATAATCTGCTGGATGGTGAAAACACTTCATGACCTGGTTGACTGGGGTTCTTCATTATTCTGCTGTTTGTTTACCCTGCTCTCATTCATAACCCTCTCTTTTTCTCTCTGCTCCCTCCAGACGACGGATGATCTGCCGGTGGCATCTGCGGAGTGTCCGAGCGATGACGAGGACATTGATCCCTGTGAGCCGAGCTCAGGTGGGTTAGGTTAGTCATCTCTTTTTTATTCCTTCTGTCTCTGGGTGTCGCTGTCAGTACCGCCAATCAGTCAGTCAGTCTCTCAACGTACCGCCTGCCAGTCAGTCAGTAGTCAGTCTCTCACCGTACCGCGAGTCAGTCAGTCAGTCTCTCACCGTACCGCCTGCCAGTCAGTCAGTAGTCAGTCTCTCACCGTACCGCGAGTCAGTCAGTCAGTCTCTCACCGTACCGCCCGCCAGTCAGTCAGTAGTCAGTCTCTCACCGTGCCGCCCTTCAGTCAGTCAGTCTCTCACCATACGGCCCGCTAGTCAGTCAGTCTCTCACCGTACCGCCAGTCAGTCAGTCAGTCTCTCACCGTACCGCCAGTCAGTCAGTCATTCTCTCACCGTATCGCCAGTCAGTCAGTCATTCTCTCACCGTACCGCCAGTCAGTATCTCGCTGTACCGCAAGTCTGTCAGTCGGTCTCTCACCGTACCGCCAGTCAGTCTCTCACCGTACCGCCAGTCAGTCTCTCGCCGTACTGCAAGTCTGTCAGTCAGTCTCTCACCGTACCGCCAGTCAGTCTCTCACCGTACCGCTAGTCAGTCAGTCAGTCTCTCACAGTACAGCCAGTTAGTCAGTCAGTCTCTCACCGTACCGCCAGTCAGTCTCTTACTGTACCGCCAGTCAGTCAGTCTCTCACCGTACCTCCAGTCAGTCCGTCTCTCACCGTACCGACAGTCAGTCAGTCTCTCACCATACTGCGTGCCAGTCAGTCTGTCAGTCATTCTCTCATCGTACAGCCAGTCAGTCAGTATCTCACCGTACCGCCAGTCTGACAGTCAGTGTCTCTGTGTGTCACAATCACTTTCATGGTCAGTCCACCATCAAGGTTTTTAAGACACTGTATTGAAGTTACTGTAGAAATTGATTTAAGTCTTTTGTGTCACAGTCTGTCAGTCCACTCCACTACCCACCAATTAACTAGCTCACTGTGGTAAAGCTATCGTAAAGGCAGTGGTTCACAAGTATTCTTGTGTGTAACTCATGACAGTATTTTGTCTACATAAATACATACGTGTGAGTTACCTTCACAACAGGATGTGGGTCAATTCCATTTCAATTCTGGGAGTTCCAATCTACTTTTTGAATTGGCGGAATTGAAATGGACTCGAACCACAACCTTGTCTCACACGATATGCCGTACCTTGTAAAAAATGTCATACCCCTTGGATTTATTCACCTTTAATCGTGTTAAAAAAATTATTTCATTTTTTGTCAACAATATACACAAAATTCTCTAATATCAACGTGGAAGAAAATGTAGATTTATTTGTTTTTACGATAAAAAAAGATTGAACTAAAACATAGTCGTTGCATAAGTTTTCAGCCCTTTTGTCTAAACAATCTAAATTAGTTCAGGAGTCAAATCTGGCTTAAATAGCCATATCGAAGTTACATGGACTCACTCTGTGGGAAATAATAGGGGTGGACATGATTTGTAAATGACCAATTGTGCAAGTTCTCCCACTTAAAAACTTCTTGTAACTAGGGGGCAGTATTTTCATTTTTTGGAAAAATAACATTCCCAAAGTAAACGGGCTATTTTGTCAGGACAAGATGCTAGAATATGCATATAATTGACAGCTTAGGATAGAAAACACTCTAAAGTTTCCAAAACTGTAAAAATATTGTCTGTGAGTAGAACAGAACTGATATTGCAGGCGAAAGCCTGAGAAAAATCCAATCCGGAAGTGACTAATGTTTTGAAAACTCTGCGTTCCGATGCGTCCCTATTGAGCAGTGTATGGGCTATCAACCAGATTCCTCTTTCTACGTATTCCCCAAGCTGTCTCAATGATTTTGACGTAGTTTCACGCATTTATTTTGAAGAATGAGCGTAAGCGACTATATTGCGTAAGTGGTCACCTGATGGCTCTCAGAGTGATTGTTACGTAATATACAGAGGTAGCCATTTCTCCTCTCGGTCCTACTGAAAAGCCAATTGTCCCAGTGGATATATTATCTAATAGATATTTGAAAAACACCTTAAAGATTGACTATTAACAACGTTTGCCATGTTTCTGTCGATATTATGGAGCTAATTTGGAATATTTTTCGGCATTTTCTTGACTGCAATTTCCGGTTGATTTCTCAGCCAAACATGAAGAACAAACGGAGCTATTTCGCCTACAAAAATAATATTTTTGGAAAAAAGGAACATTCGCTATCTAACTGGGAGTCTTGTGAGTGAAAACATCCGAAGCTCATCAAAGGTAAACGATTTAATTTGATTGCTTTTCTGATTTTCGTGACCAGGTCGCCTGCTGCTAGCTGGACATAATGCTATGCTAGGCTATCGATAAACTTACACAAATGCTTGTCTTGCTTTGGCTGTAAAGCATATTTTCCATATCTGAGATGACAGGGTGATTAACAAAAAGCTGTGTTTCAATATATTTCACTTGTAATTTCATGAATAAGGAATATTTTCTAGTAATATTTATGTCCATTGCGTTATGCTAATTAGTGTCAGATGATGACAACGATCCCGGATGGGTAGTAACAACAGGATAAAAAGATGAGAGAGGCCTGTAATTTTCATCATAGGTACACTTCAGCTATGACAGACAAAATGAGAAAAACAAATCCAGAAAATCAGATTGTAGGATTTTTAATTAATTTATTTGCAAATTATGGTGGAAAATAATTATTTCTTCAATAACAAAAGTTTATCTCAATACTTTGTTATATACCCTTTGTTGGCAATGACAGAGGTCAAACATTTTCTGTAAGTCTTCACAAGGTTTTCACACACTGTTGCTGGTATTTTGGCCCATTCCTCCATGCAGATCTCCTCTAGAGCAGTGATGTTTTGGGGCTGTTACTGGGCAACACAGACTTTCAACTCCCTCCAAAGATGTTCTATGGGGTTGAGATCTGGAGACTGGCTTGGCCACTCCAGGACCTTGAAATGCTTCTTACGAAGCCACTCCTTCGTTGCCTGGGCGGTGTGTTTGGAATCATTGCCAAGACCCAGCCACGTTTTATCTTCAATGCCCTTGCTGATGGAAGGAGATTTTCACTCAAAATCTCACGATTCATGGCCCCATTCATTCTTTCCTTTACACGGATCAGTCGTCCTGAAAACAGAAAAACAGCCCCAAAGCCTGGACATGTACTGGCTTAAGCAGGGGGACACGTCTGGCACTGCAGGATTTGAGTCCCTGGCGGCGTAGTGTGTTACTGATGGTAGGCTTTGTTACTTTGGTCCCAGCTTTCTGCAGGTCATTCACTATGTCCCCCCGTGTGGTTCTGGGAGGTTTGCTCACCGTTCTTGTGATCATTTTGACCCCACGGGGTGAGACCTTGCGTGGAGCCCCAGATCGAGGGAGGTTATCAGTGGTCTTGTATGTCTTCCATTTCCTAATAATTGCTCCCACAGTTGATTTCTTCAAACCAAGCTGCTTACCTATTGTAGATTCCATCTTCCCAGCCTGGTGCAGGTCTACAATTTTGTTCCTGGTGTCCTTTGACAGCTCTTTGGTCTTGGCCATAGTGGAGTTTGGAGTGTGACTGTTTGAGGTTGTGGACAGGTGTCTTTTATACTGATAACAAGTTCAAACAGGTGCCATTAATACAGGTAATGAGTGGAGGACAGAGGAGCCTCTTAAAGAAGGTCTGTGAGAGCCAGAAATCTTGCTTGTTTGTAGGTGACCAAATACTTATTTTCCACCATAATTTGCAAATAAATTCATTAAAAATCCTACAATGTGATTTTCTGGATTTTTTTCTTCTAATTTTGTCTGTCATAGTTGAAGTCATAATTACAGGCCTCTCTCATCTTTTTAAGTGGAAGAACTTGCACAATTGGTGGCTGACTAAATACTTTTTTTGCCCCACTGTATGTAAGGTCCCTCAGTCAAGTATTGCATTTTAAACAATGCAATACTTGCATCTGTTAGCCTTTTTAATTGGGCTCCGGCAGTCAATTGCAATACAGTGTAACAGTATTTGTGATTGCCTTCTCAACTCCGCATCGCTTACTTTAATGTGGGCCTACTAAGTAAATTGTAAATTAGTCTGACATAATGTCTCATATCTCACCACCACTAATGAGATGGGTGTCCTTGATGCATGTCAGCTTCTCAAAGACAGGGGGTGTGGTCGACAGTGCGCACCTCATCTCTCCTGTCACATCCAACCTGGATTGTTATTTGTTTTTACTGTAGACAAGAGTATTGAAGTGTACCATGAGTTGTAATGCTTGGAGGCAGGTGACACAGTATTTCATTTGTCAGAAACTCCTCCATAGTGACCCATGAATGCGTTGTCTGCAGCATTTAGTGACCAGGTAGGCCAGTTGAGAACAGGTTCTCATTTGCAACTGCGATCTGGCCAAATAAAGCAAAGCAGTGCAACAAAAACAACACAGAGTTACACATGGGATAAGCAAACGTACAGTCAATAACACCATAGGAAAATCTGTATACAATGTGTGCAAATGACGTGAAGCGGTAAGGCAATAAATAGTGGCGAAGTAATTACAATTTAGCAATTAACACTGGAGTGATATAAAGGCAGATGAGGATGTGCAAGTAGAAGTACTGGTATGCAAAAGAGCAGAAAATCAAAAATGGGGATGAGGTAGGTAGTTGGTTGGATGGGGTATTTACAGATGGGCTGTGTACAGTTGCAGCGATCGGTAAGCTGCTCTTACTGTCACGTTCTGACCTTAGTTCTTTTGTTATGTCTTTGTTTTAGTATGGTCAAGGCGTGAGTTGGGGTGGGTAGTCTATGTTCCTTTTTCTATGTTGTGGTTATGTGTTTGGCCTGATATGGTTCTCAATCAGAGGCAGGTGTCGTTCATTGTCTCTGATTGAGAATCATACTTAGGTAGCCTTTTCCCACCTGTGTTTTTTGGGTGATTATTTTTCCGGGTCAGTGTTTGTTCCACACGGGACTGTTTTGTTCATTTACTTTATTCACGTTGTTATTTTGTATTTCAGTGTTCAGGCAAATAATCATCATGAACACGTACCACGCTGCGCATTGGTCTGATATTTCCTACTCCTCCTCAGACGAGGAGGACGACGATCATTACACTTACAGCTGACGCTTAAAGTTAGTGAGGGAGATATAAGTCTCCAATTTTTGCAATTCATTCCAGTCATTGGCAGCAGAGACCTGGAAGGAAAGTCAGTCAAAGGAAGTGTTGGCTTTGGGGATGACCAGTGAAATATACCTGCTTGAGTGCGTGCTACGGGTGGGTGTTGCTATGGTGACCAGTGAGCTGAGATAAGGCGGAGACTTACCTAGCAAAGACTTATAGATGACCTGGAGCCTGTGGGTTTGGTGACGAATATGTACTGAGGACCTGCTAACGAGAGAGCTCGATCAGCTGTTCGATTTCACTGACCGGCATGTCAACTGAGCCAGGATCACAGTCCAATAGATTTAGCTGATTCCCCTGCATGCTTGTATTCAGTTTCCCAAATATGTCTGTTACATAGGCAAGGAAACAGATTTTAATTCCATTACAAAGTCAACAGTCTGTTTTTTACATCTATTGTGAATAAAAAAAAGTTTAACTCAATTCAAAAATATTTCCAATGCTCCCCCTTGACAACCACCAGGCCTCTGTGTGAAATAGAACATTGTCATGCTTTGATCCCATATCTCCACATAGTTATGCGAAAATGCGTTCGGCAACCTAGTTTAATGTTCAAGCTGCATATCTCCAAATTCTGCGCTCAGCTCTTTGCCGCCAGTGATCTCGGTGTATCTGTTATAGCTCAGTGGGTGTATCATACAATGCGTCCATGTGGCAGAGATACATTCACAACTAGAGTGCAGAGGCCTACCTGCCATCCAGTGGTAGAAAAAGTTGCCAATTGTCATACTTGAGTAAAAGTAAAGATACCTTATTTGAAAATGACTTATGTAAAAGTGAAAGTCACCCAGTAAAATCCTACTGGAGTTAGTCTAAAAGTATTTGGTTTTAAATATACTTAAGTATCAAAAGTAAAAATGTGAAGAATTTCAAATTCCTTATATTAAGCAAACCAGACAGCACCATTTTATTTTCATTGTTATTAATTTATGATAGCCAGGGGCACACTCCAACACTCAGACATAATTTACAAACAAAATGTGTTTAGAGAGTCTGCAGTAGGGATGACCAGGGATGTTCTCTTGATAAGTGTGTGAATTAGACAATTTCTCTGTCCTGCTAAGCATTCCAAATGTAATTTTTGGGTGTCAGGGGAAAATGTATGGAGTAGAAAGTATATAGTTTTCTTTAGGAATGTAGTGAAGTAAAAGTTGTCAAACATATAAATAGCAAAGTAAAGATACTCCAAAAAACTACTTCAGTAGTACTTTAAAGTATTTTTACTTAAGTACTTTACAACACTGCTGCCGTCTCGTGATAGACGGAGCCCCATCTGTGCAAAAGCTCACCATTCGATCCCAGGGAATCTGTTTTTTCGTCAGTATAGCCATGCAGTGCACTTAACATCCCCTGTGCCGTGTCATGCTCGGGAATAGTGAGACAGAACAATATGTCCTCGTGAATTGCATCCCCTGACATGTAACGAGCAAAAGTAAATTCATGGTAATCTCTGCCCTCACAGCTAAAGTCCATTTGGAGAGCATAACCTGGGGAGTTTTTAAGACTTTCAGTCAGTCTCCTCTTGATTGATATCTATAGCATAAATTCTTTGTTTTGCTGTGTTATCTGACAAAGGCATTGATGTGAATTTTGTGCCTCGGCCTCCCCACACATTGTCTTCACCATATCAACTGTGACCATATCAAAGTCTCTGCAATAGTGTGTGGTTTATAGCGTAGTGGGCTTAATCATTCACCATGGGAATGATTCAAGTGCAACAGTCAAGTGCGGCCCTTTCCCACAATCTAAGGGTGCTTTCTGGTAAAATGTTACATTTCCATTTTGATTTTTAAGATGAACCATATGACAATGATTTTGAGTGACAAAGACAATGTTGTAATTATTTTTTATTTACAGTTCCAGTCAAAGTGTCACGGATCCCTCTGGAACTTTCATCACGCACACCTGTCCCCTACTCCCACTGATTAGTATTTGTATATAACAATGTGCGTTTGAGTACATGTGCTGTGTATTGGCTTTTGTGCCGTTGTGGATTGCGCAGCTGATTACGGGTCTTGTCCCATCTGTTAATCATTGTGCGCATGTGTTATTTATTCGAGGTACTCGTCGCTCTTCTGTTTTGGGTTACTGCCCTGTGTTTTGTTACATGCTTGTTTGGTCTTCGTCCCCGTGCCTTTACACAGCACGCCGTAATGTGGGCTTAATACAGGTTCCTATTACGCATTCATGCGCCTGTCTCCCGAATCATTTATACCTAAAGGACACAAAGGTTTGAACACCTACTCATTCAAGGGGTCTTCTTTATTTTTACTATCTTCTACATTGTAGAATAATAGTGAAGGCATAAAAACTATGAAATAAGACATATGGAATCATGTAATAACCAAAAAAGTGTCAAACAAATATATTTTAGAGTTTAGATTCTTCAAAGTAGCCACCCTTTGCCTTGATGATAGCCTCACTAAGCTACGGTCACTGTGGGGACGACATCATCGATGCACTTCTTGATGAAGCCGGTGACTGAGGTTGTATACTCCTCAATGTCATTGGATGAATCCCAGAACATATTCCAGACCGTAATTTTAAAAACCCTTCGCTGGTTTCGCCATGAGTGTGTAGAGCTAGTTTAATTGTTTTTGTGAAATGCTCCCCGGTTGGCGAGTTAGGTGCCAACTGTCATTAATTCCTGTAAACGCATAACAGCCAGCCAGTCGGACTAGTATCCTGTTGTCACGTACATCAGCCCTTATGAGGTGCTGATCACTTACACATAACATCTTTAGTTGCATTGTCATTGTTTTAGTATTGTCTCCTAGGAAAACACACAAAGACACACACACACTCACATACGCATGCACGCACGCACGCACGCACACACACACACACACACACACACACACACACACACACACACACACACACACACACACACACACACACACACACACACAAAAACACAAACTTACTTTCTCTCTCTCTCTCACACACTCTCTCTCACACTCTCTTTCTCTCTCTCTCTTTTTCAAACACACACATGGCACAGGAAAGCAAACCAACAAACACTATCTCAACAGTAACTGTTCTTTAAGACAACACAACTGGTGATGAAGCCAACTCTTTTCAAACAAACTCCTTTTTGTTCATGATCAAGGATGTCTTTACTGATAGTCTATAACGTTCTTTGTTTACTGTTTCACTCTGCGGAGTTAAACTGTACATAAAATATCCCGGCCCCCAAAAAATATGATTGCTTTACCAGCCATAATAGATACATTCTTAAGGTTATGACTTGCCCTCAATTCCAGGTACTGTAAGCGAATTGTAAATAAATAGAATTTTACTGTTTACTTCCTGCTACAGCTGCTAGGGAAGGAGGCTTTGAAATATCGCTTGCTGACACAACTTGCCCTATCTATTCATATGGTAATAAACAACACATTGCCTGTCTATGTCTACATTTCTCAATCAGTTAAATGCTTGTTTTGTAATCTTACAAATAGACACAGTAAAATGTGCTAGACAGCACTACTTTAAGCTACATAACCACAATGCGTATTGAACATATACATCCACATTTCTCTAACAAATCGTGGGTCAAATTCTTATGTTTATGATGTTCCTATTAAACAACCTGGGATTGAATCTACCAACTTTGACAAAGACAGCAAGTGCTTCCCTTCAGTATTGAGGGATTTCCTAACGTGCTGGATTGAATGGATTGAGCACTAAGTGGATTGAGTGCAAGGCAAAACAGTTCGTTTCCAATTCAAGGCCGTAGCTCTCTCTGTATCGATCTTTACGCAGTAATAAAGCCAGCAATAAATTAATGTCTACTCCACAGCACTCTGTCAGACTGTCTGTTAGGCTACATACTAAGTATTTATTACCCATTATTCATATCTCAAAGTCTGTACACATCTAGACTCCTCATATCCCCAAGGAGACTTTTCCATGTGAGATCTGCTTACCTCAGTCAATAAAAAATGCAATGAGATGAGTAGATTCAGCCGAGGACCAATTTTTTGGCGGGGCCGAAACATAATCACAAATGATTTGAAGACTGCAAGAAGCCCATATATATATATATATATATATATATATATATATATATATATGGGCTTCTTGCAGTCTACAAATTATTTGTATATATATTTGACTAAAATGTAATAATTGCAAACCTTGCTTATATTTGTATACGATCACATACAATGAGTGTAAAAAAAACACAAGTAACACATGCTCTTTCCATGACATAGACTTACCAGATGAATCTAGGTCAGAGCTATGATCCCTTATATGTCACCTGTTAAATCCACTTCAATCAATCTAGATGAAGGGGAGGAAACAGGTTAAAGAAGGATTTTTAAGCCTTGAGACAGTTGAGACATAGATTGTGTGTGTGCATTTCACAAGGGTGAATGGGCATGACAAAATATTCAAGTGCCTTTTGAACGAGATATGGTAGTAGGTGCCAGGCGCACTGGTTTGAGTGTGCCAAGAATTGCAACGCTGCTGAGTTTTTCACGCTTAATTGTTTCCTGTGTGTATCAAGAATGGTCCACCACCCAAAGGACAACCAGCCAACTTGACACAACTGTGGGAAGCATTGGAATCAACATGGGCCAGCATCCCTGTGGAATTCTTTCGACACCTTTTAGAGTCCATTCCCCGACAAATTGAGACTGTTCTGAGGGCAAAAGGGGGTGCAACTCAATATTAGGAAGGTGTTCTTAATGTTTTGTACACTCAGTGTATATCCTGGTGTTATGTGTGGGAATACTTTGGAGCTTATTTTACCACATAATTTCAAACTGTACTGAGCATTGCAGCATCGTCTCTATCTCTGACAAGGTCATATGTCAGAACCTAGAGTGTTCCAGCTGCACTAAGCACTACAGTATGTGAAGCTGTTACTACATTATGTGAAGCCGTTACTACAGTATGTGACGCTGTTACTACAGTATATGACGCTGTTACTACAGTATGTGAAGCTGTTACTACAGTATGTGAAGCTTTTACTACAGTATATGACGCTGTTACTACAGTATGTGAAGCTGTTACTACAGTATGTGAAGCTGTTACTGCAGTATGTGAAGCTGTTACTACAGTATGTGAAGCTGTTACTGCAGTATGTGAAGCTGTTACTACAGTATGTGAAGCTGTTACTACAGTATGTGAAGCTGTTACTACAGTATGTGAAGCTTTTACTACAGTATATGACGCTGTTACTACAGTATGTGACGCTGTTACTACAGTATGTGAAGCTGTTACTACAGTATGTGGAGCTGTTACTACAGTATATACAGCTGTTACTACAGTACATGAAGCTGGCACTACAGTATGGGAAGCAATAGAGGCACTCTCTCCTTCCCTGAACATTGGTATTTCTAGCTAGCGAGGGGAGATTACACCGTTTCTGCCGTGCTCCCCTGGTGACAGCTGTCTAACACCATATCCTGATTAATATCTGCATTCAGGGCCATTCACACGCTTGGCGGAGCGCTCAACACTGAATCTGAGACAGTGCAGCCAGTCGACCATGAAGGTCTTTGATCCTCTGTGACTGTCACAGCCTGGAATAGTTCCTCAGGTTACTGTACTCTCCCAGTCCTCTCTATGGTGCTACGCTCTCCTTGTCTTTCTACGGTGCTACCCTGTGACTATAATCTGCTTCATTTCTTCTCAAAGAAGCACTGTCCAATGACAGTACTCTGTCCAATGACAGTACTCTGTCCAATGACAGTACTCTGTGGAATGACAGTACTCTGTAGAATGACAATACTCTGTGGAATGGCAGTACTATGTAGAATGACAGTGACTATAATTATTTACACCTAGTTGTAGAACTTTATCTATTTTTCCTGTTACCGTTCCCTGACCCTAGGCAAGTGGTAAATAACACTCAACACAATCCCAAGTGGAGAACTTTGTACCATAGCAGTAGTCTCTCCCTTTCTCTCGCTTGCTCTTTCACTCAATTTGTCAATTTCATTTTTTATTGGCATGGGAAACCTATGTTTACATTGCCAAAGCAAGTGAAATAGATAATAAAAAAGTATCTCTCTCTCTCCCCCCTCTCCCTCTCTCTCCCCACCATGGTCAGTTTTAGACCATACTGTATATCACTGTACTATCGTCCTAGAGCGGCCTCGCAGAAGCCCACAGAACAGACTGGGCATACCCTGAGTGGAGTCAAGCAGAGAGAAATGACATGGAAGCTTAATTTAATGATCAACTTACTCCATTCCCATTGAGCACATCCCTAGCATCAAACTGTGTCCCCTCTACATACTGTTGTTTTTTTAAGGATGTGTGTTATTGGCTACCTTCCCTCATAACATCTATTAACAGTCATTCCAAGTCTTCTGTGTTGTGTGGAATATACCATTTATCATAGCCTAGCCCCCCATATGAAGGCTGGGGATGAGACTCCCAGTAATGAATCGGGCTGCTATCAAACTGACCCCACAGTCTCACACTATCTCTCTCTCACACACTCCCACTCCTTCTGTTGTCTCTCTCTGACACTTTTTCTCTCTATCTTGCTCTCTCGCTCTCTCACACACACACTCCCACTCTTTCTGTCCTGTCTCTCTTCATCTCAATTCAATTTCAATTTAAGGGTTTTGTTGGCATTAGAAACATTTATTTGCATTGCTAAAGCAAGTGAAATAGATAATAAACAGAAGTGAAATAAATAATAAAAAATGAACAGTAAACATTACGCTCACAAAAGTTCAAAAATAATAAAGATTTAAAATGTAATTATGTCTATATACAGTTGTAATGATGTGCAAACAGTTAAAGTACAAAAGGGAAAATAAACATAAATATGGGTTGTATTTACAATGGTGTTTGTTCTTCACTGGTTGCCCTTTTCTTGTGGAAACAGGTCACAAATCTTGCTGCTGTGATGGCACACTGTGGGATTTCACCCAGCAGATATGGGAGTTTATCAAAATCGGGTTTGTTTTTTCAAATTCAAAATATGTGTCTCTAATATGGTCATACATTTGGCAGGAGGTTAGGAAGTGCAGCTCAGTTTCCACCTCCTTTTGTGGGCAGTGTGCACATAGCCTGTCTTCTCGTGAGAGCCAGGTCTGCCTACGGCAGCCTTTCTCAATAGCAAGGCTATGCTCACTGAGTCTGTACATAGTCAAAGCTTTCCTTAAGGTTGGGTCAGTCACAGTGATCAGGTATTCTGCCACTGTGTACTCTATGTTTAGGTCCAAATAGCATTCTAGTGTGCTCTGTTTTTTTTGCCAATTCTTTCCAATGTGTCAAATAATTATATATTTGTTTTCTCACGATTTGGTTGGGTCTAATTGTGTTGCTGTCCTGGGGCTCTGTGGGGTCTGTGTTTGTGAACAGAGCCCCGGGACCAGCTTGCTTAGGGGACTCTTCTCCAGGTTCATCTCTCTGTAGGTGGTGGCTTTGTTATGGTAGGTTTGGGAATCACTTCCTTTAAGGTGGTTGTAGATTTTAACAGCTATTTTCTTGATTTGGATAATTAGCGTGCATCAGCTTAAATCTGCTCTGCATTGTATGTTCCTTTAGAATGCCCCTCTTGCCTGGTCTCTCAGATCGTTCACAGCTTTGTCTTTATCTGTGGCACTGATGTTTAGGCAAAGTTATGTATAGTTTTTTGTGTGCTCTAGGGCAATGGTGTCTAGATGGAATTTGTATTTGTGGTCCTGGTGATATATATATGACGTATGACGTATATGACGTATATGCCGTATATGTTGAAGAGGGTGGGGCTTAAGCTGCATCCCTGTCTCACTCCATGGCCCTGAGGGAAGAACTGTGTGTTTTTTGCCAATTTTAATCTCACACATGTTGTTTTATGTCATGGATTTTATAATGTTGTATGTTTTTCCCCCAACACCATTTTCCTTCAATTTGTGTAGCAGACTCTCATGGCAAATTGAGTCAAATCTTTTTTGAAATCAATAAAGCATTAGAAGACTTTGCATTTGTTTTGGTTTGTTTGTTTGTCAATTAGGTTGTGCATGGTGAATACATGGTCTGTCGTACGATAATTTGGTAGAAAGCCAATTTGACATTTGCTCAGTACATTGTTTTCACTGAGGAAATGTACGAGTCTGCTGTTAATGATAATGCAGAGGATTTTCCCAAGGTTGCTGTTGATGCACATCCCATGGTAGTTATTGAGGTCAAATTTGTCTCCACTTAATGGATTGGGGTGATCAGTCCTTGGTTCCAAATTTTGGGGAAGATGCCAGAGCTAAGGATGATGTTAAAGAGTCTTAGTATAACCAATTTGAATTTGCTGTCTGTATATTTTATAATTTAATTGAGGACACCATCAACACCACAGGCCTTTTTGGGTTGGAGGGTTTTTATTTTGTCCTGTAGTTCATTGAAGCTAATTGGAGAATGGTAGTCTTTAATAGTTGATTCTAAGATTTGTATTTGATCATGTATATGATTTTGCTGTTTGTTCTTTGTTATAGAGCCAAAACTATTGGAGAAGTGGTTAACCCATACATCTCCATTTTTGATATATCATTCTTCATGTTTGTTTAGTGTTTTTCAATGTTCCCAGAAGTGGTTTGAGTCTATGGATTCTGCAATTACTTTGAGCTGATTTTTGACGTGCTGTTCCTTCTTTTTACATAGTGTATTTCTGTATTATTTTAGTGATTCACCATATTGAAGGCGTAGACTCAGGTTTTCCGGATCTCTATGTTTTTGGTTGGACAGGTTTCTCAATTTCTTTCTTAGTTTTTTTGCGTTCTTTATGAAACCATTTGTAATTGTTGTTCATTTTCTTCGGTTTTCTGTTAGAAAAATGTTGATTTCATATGGAAGCCAAATATACTGTCAATATTTTCTTCTGCCAAGAATACACCTTCACTATTACAGTGGAACGTTTTGTCCAGCAAGTTGCCTAAAAGGGATTAAATGTGTTTTTTTGGTAGGTTTCCACACTACATTCCTTCCATCTATAGATGTATTAATATTACTCAGTTCCTTTAGCTTTGATGCCTCATGATTGAGTATTTCTCTGTTCAAGTAGACTGTGATTTTGCTGTGTACTGATAGAGGTGTCAGTGGGCTGACTGTGAACGCTCTGAGACTGTGTGTTGAGGTCAGTGATAAAGTAGTCTGTAGTACTACTGCCAAGAGATGAGCTATAGGTGTTCCTACCATAGGAGTCCCCTCGAAGCCTACCATTAACTATGTACATACCCAGCGTGCGACAGAGCTGCAGGAGTTGTGACACTTTTTTGTTGGTTATGTTGTCATAGTTGTGCCTAGGGGGGCAAATGGGGGAGGGAATGCTGTCACCTCCAGGCAGGTGTTTGTCCTCATGTGCTGAGGTTGTCCGATTCTTGTCCGGTTATGGCATTTATGTCGCCACAGAGTGGTACATGTCCCTGGGTCTGGAAAATATTGATTTATCCCTCCAGGATGGAGAAGATGTCTTCATTAAAGTATGGGGATTTTAGTGGGGGGATGGATATAGGTAGCACACAGGAGGACAACTCTCTCACTCCCCCTCCTTCTGCTCTCTCTCTCTCTCTCCTTTCTCTCTCTATCTCTCTCTCTCTCTCTCTCTCTCTCTCTCTGTCTGTCTCTCTCTGTCTCTCCTTTTTCTCTTTCTCTTGCTCTCTCTCTCCGTCTCTCCTTTTTCTCTTTCTCTTGCTCTCTCTCTCTCTCTGCCTGTCTCTCTCTGTCTCTCTCTCTCCTTCTGCCCTATCTCTCACTCCCCCTCCTTCTGCTCTCTCTCTCTCTTTCCACCAACCACTTGCCCTTTAGATCGCCTGTAGACAGGTTAAGGTTAATCATCTCTATTTTCTCTGTTAGCTCCTCTTCTTTCTATCCCACAGCATTTTACGTCATAGCACAGCTAAGAGAATGAAAAAACTAACGTGAAGAAAGACCACATCAATCAAATGGGCAAATGTCAAATCCTGTATTTAGACTGAGGGCAATGACAAGCAGCCTATAAATAAATTAAAATACTTTGGTAAAATATTGCTTTAAAGTAGTGCTTAGATTAATGAAATAATAGCAATGCTGCTGGCTTGGGAGGTCACTGCCCACATATAATAACAATGTTGCTGGCTTGGGAGGTCACTGCCCACATATAATAACAATGCTGCTGGCTTGGGAGGTCACTGCCCACATATAATAACAATGCTGCTGGCTTGGGAGGTCACTGCCCACATATAATAACAATGCTGCTGGCTTGGGAGGTCACTGCCCACATATAATAACAATGCTGCTGGCTTGGGAGGTCACTGCCCACATATAATAACAATACTGCTGGCTTGGGAGGTCACTGCCCACATATAATAACAATGTTGCTGGCTTGGGAGGTCACTGCCCACATATAATAACAATGCTGCTGGCTTGGGAGGTCACTGCCCACATATAATAACAATGCTGCTGGCTTGGGAGGTCACTGCCCACATATAATAACAATGCTGCTGGCTTGGGAGGTCACTGCCCACATATTATAGGCTATTTAATCATACCCAGCATGAGATCCCTCTCTTCTCTCTCCCTGAGTTCTAGGCTGCACCATGCTTGTCAATAGACCTTATTCACGCCACAGCCATGGCCCTTCCAAATCCAGATTTACAGGAAGTGAAAGTGCTTCATTGTAGTCTATTGAAAACAGTGCAAAGCACCCAACACTGTATTATTTTATTTAATCAGGTGTTGTCTGGTGGACACATTCATGAGTAATTGAAGGCAAAATGAGAACTTGCATCTGAAGTTTTATCTCAATATTTTGACCTGGAATCTTCCTTATCAAGAGTTAGATGAGGGCACATCCTCCTCACCAATTGACACCAAACGATTTGTAGGCTACTCCATCAGAGCGCTGTGAAAATAAATCAACAAGCAGACCCTTGAATACCCTCTGCTTGTTGGCCTACGACAGATAAAGCTATGCTGATTCTTCGACCAATGTAGTCAATATTCTGTGAACCATGTTTGAAATATTTTGTTCCATTTGATGTTGACCTATCCCTCCCTCGGCTTACACACACACACACACACACACCAATAATAATAGCTTCCTTGTTCAAATCAAATCAAAGTGTATTTGTCACGTGCGCCGAATACAACAGGTGTAGGTAGACCTTACAGTGAAATGCTTACTTACAGGCTCTAAACAATAGTGCGAAAAAAATGTATGTATGTGTAAATAAAGAAATATACAGACTATATACAGGCTATATACAGACACCAGTTAGTCTTATTGAGGTAGTATGTACATGTAGGTTTGGTTAAAGTGCATATATGCATATATGATGAACAGAGAGTAGCAGTAGCGTAAAGAGGGGTTGGCGGGTGATGGGACACAATGCAGATAGCCCGGTTAGCCAATGTGCAGGAGCACTGGTTGGTCGGGCCAATTGAGGGAGTATGTAGATGAATGTATAGTTAACGTGACTAAGCATATATGTTTTTTATTTTTTTTATTTTTTTATTTCACCTTTATTTAACCAGGTAGGCAAGTTGAGAACAAGTTCTCATTTACAATTGCAACCTGGCCAAGATAAAGCAAAGCAGTTCGACACATACAACGACACAGAGTTACACATGGAGTAAAACAAACATACAGTCAATAATACAGTATAAACAAGTCTATATACGATGTGAGCAAATGAGGTGAGATAAGGGAGATAATGGCAAAAAAAGGCCATGGTGGCAAAGTAAATACAATATAGCAAGTAAAACACTGGAATGGTAGATTTGCAATGGAAGAATGTGCAAAGTATAAATACAAATAATGGGGTGTAAGGAGCAAAATAAATAAATTAATTAAATACAGTAGGGAAAGAGGTAGTTGTTAGGGCTAAATTATAGGTGGGCTATGTACAGGTGCAGTAATTTGTGAGCTGCTCTGACAGTTGGTGATTAAAGCTAGTGAGGGAGATAAGTGTTTCCAGTTTCAGAGATTTTTGTAGTTCGTTCCAGTCATTGGCAGCAGAGAACTGGAAGGAGAGGCGGCCAAAGAAAGAATTGGTTTTGGGGGTGACTAGAGAGTTATACCTGCTGGAGCGTGTGCTACAGGTGGGAGATGCTATGGTGACCAGCGAGCTGAGATAAGGGGGGACTTTACCTAGCAGGGTCTTGTAGATGACATGGAGCCAGTGGGTTTGGCGACGAGTATGAAGCGAGGGCCAACCAACGAGAGCGTACAGGTCGCAATGGTGGGTAGTATATGGGGCTTTGGTGACAAAACGGATTGCACTGTGATAGACTGCATCCAATTTGTTGAGTAGGGTATTGGAGGCTATTTTGTAAATGACATCGCCAAAGTCGAGGATTGGTAGGATGGTCAGTTTTGCAAAGGTATGTTTGGCAGCATGAGTGAAGGATGCTTTGTTGCGAAATAGGAAGTCAATTCTAGATTTAACTTTGGATTGGAGATGTTTGATATGGGTCTGGAAGGAGAGTTTACAGTCTAACCAGACACCTAAGTATTTGTAGTTGTCCACATATTCTAAGTCAGAGCTGTCCAGAGTAGTGATGTTGGACAGGCGGGTAGGTGCAGGTAGCGATCGGTTGAAGAGCATGCATTCAGTTTTACTTGTATTTAAGAGCAATTGGAGGCCACGGAAGGAGAGTTGTATGGCATTGAAGCTTGAAGTGTCCAAAGAAGGGCCAGAAGTATACAGAATGGTGTCGTCTGCGTAGAGGTGGATCAGAGACTCACCAGCAGCAAGAGCGACCTCATTGATGTATACAGAGAAGAGAGTCGGTCCAAGAATTGAACCCTGTGGCACCCCCATAGAGACTGCCAGAGGTCCGGACAGCAGACCCTCCGATTTGACACACTGAACTATATCAGAGAAGTAGTTGGTGAACCAGGCGAGGCAATCATTTCAGAAACCAAGGCTGTCGAGTCTGCCGATGAGGATGTGGTGATTGACAGAGTCGAAAGCCTTGGCCAGATCAATGAATACGGCTGCACAGTTATGTTTCTTATCGATGGCGGTTAAGATATCGTTTAGGATTTTGAGCGTGGCTGAGGTGCACCCATGACCGGCTCGGAAACCAGATTGCATAGCAGAGAAGGTATGGTGAGATTCGAAATGGTCGGTAATCTGTTTGTTGACTTGGCTTTCGAAGACCTTAGAAAGGCATGGTAGGATAGATATAGGTCTGTAGCAGTTTGGGTCAAGAGTGTCCCCCCCTTTGAAGAGGGGGATGACCGCAGCTGCTTTCCAATCTTTGGGAATCTCAGACGACGCGAAAGAGAGGTTGAACAGGCTAGTAATAGGGGTGGCAACAATTTCGGCAGATAATTTTAGAAAGAAAGGGTCCAGATTGTCTAGCCCGGCTGATTTGTAGGGGTCCAGATTTTGCAGTTCTTTCAGAACATCAGCTGAGCGGATTTGGGAGAAGGAGAAATGGGGAAGGCTTGGGCGAGTTGCTGTGGGGGGTGCAGTGCTGTTGACCGGGGTGGGAGTAGCCAGGTGGAAAGCATGGCCAGCCGTAGAAAAATGCTTATTGAAATTCTCAATTATGGTGGATTTATCAGTGGTGACAGTGTTTCCTATCTTCAGTGCAGTGGGCAGCTGGGAGGAGGTGTTCTTATTCTCCATGAACTTTACAGTGTCCCAGAACTTTTTTGAGTTAGTGTTGCAGGAAGCAAATTTCTGCTTGAAAAAGCTAGCCTTGGCTTTTCTAACTGCCTGTGTATAATGGTTTCTAGCTTCCCTGAACAGCTGCATATCACGGGGGCTGTTCGATGCTAATGCAGAACGCCATAGGATGTTTTCGTGTTGGTTAAGTGCAGTCAGGTCTGGGGAGATCCAAGGGCTATATCTGTTCCTGGTTCTAAATGTCTTGAATGGTGCATGTTTATTTAAGATGGTTCGGAAGGCATTTAAAAAAAATATCCAGGCATCCTCTACTGACGGGATGAGATCAATAGATCAATATGCTAAACAGAGAGTAGCAGCAGCGTAAAAGAGGGGTTGGGTAGGCACACAATGCAAATAGTCTGGGTAACCATTTGGTTACCTGTTCAGCAGTCTCATGGCTTTGGGAAAAAAACTGTTGAGAAGATTTTTTGTCCTAGACTTGGTATTCCGGTATCGCTTGCCATGCGGTAGTAGAGAGACTGGGGTGGCTGGGGTCTTTGACCATTTTTAGGGCCTTCCTCTGACACCGCCTGGTATGGAGATCCTGGATGGCAGGCAGCTTTGCCCCAGTGATGTACTGGGCCGTGCGCACTACCCTCTGAAGTGCCTTGCAGTCGGAGGCCGAGCAATTGCCGTACCAGGAGGTGAAGCAACCGGTCAGGATGCTTTCGATGTTGCAGCTGTAGAACCTTTTGAGGATCTCATGACCCATGTCAAATCTTTTTAGTTTCCTGAGGGGAAATAGGCTTTGTCGTGCCCTCTTCACGACTGTCTTGGTGTGTTTGGACCATTCTATTTTTTTGTTATTGTGGACACGAAGGAACTTGAAGCTCTCAACTTACTCCACTACAGCCCCATTGATGAGAATGGGGGTGTGCTCGGTGCTCCTTTTCCTGTAGTCCACAATCATCTCCTTAGTCTTGGTTACGTTGAGGGATAGGTTGTTATTCTGGCACCACCCGGCCAGGTCTCTGACCTCCTCCCTATAGGCTGTCTCATCGTTGTCGGTGATCAGGCCTACCACTGTTGTGTCGTCTGCAAACTTAATGATGGTGTTGGAGTCGTGCCTGGCCATGCAGTCGTGGGTGTACAGGGAGTACAGGAGGGTACTAAGCACGCACCCCTGGGGAGCTCCAGTGTTGAGGATCAGCGTGGCAGATGTGTTGCTACCTACCCTCACCATCTGGGGGCGGCTGTCAGGAAGTCCAGGATCCATTTGCAGAGGGAGGTGTTTAGTCCCAGGTTCCTTAGCTTAGTGATGAGCTTTGAGGGTACTATGGTGTTGAACTCTGAGCTGTAGTCAATGAATAGCATTCTCACATAGGTGTTCCTTTTGTCCAGGTGGGAAAGGGCAGTGTGGAGTGCAATAGAGATTGCATAATCTGTGGATCTGTTTGTGCGGTTTGCAAATTGGAATGGGTCTAGAGTTTCTGGAACAATGGTGTTGATGTGAGCAATTACCAGCCTTTCGAAGCACTTCATGGCTACGGACGTGAGTGCTACGGGTCTGTAGTCATTTAGGCAGGATGCCTTTGTGTTCTCGGACACAGGGACTATGGTGGTCTGCTTGAAACATGTTGGTATTACAGACTCAATCAGGGACATGTTGAAAATGTCACTGAAGACACCTGCCAGTTGGTCAGCACATGCCCGGAGCAAACGTCCTGGTAATCCATCTGGCTCCGCAGCCTTGTGTATGTTGACCTGTTTAAAGGTCTTACTCACGTCGGCTATGGAGAGCATGATCACACAGTCATCCGGAACAGCTGATGCGCTCATGCATGCCTCAGTGTTGCTTGCCTCGATGCGAGCATGGAAGTCAAGCGTCGGAGCCGGTGTAGTATGATTCAATCTTAGCCCTGTATTGACACTTTGCCTATTTGATGGTTCGTCGCAGGGCATAGCGGGATTTCTTGTAAGCTTCTGGGTTAGAGTCCCGCACCTTGAAAGCGGCAGCTCTACCCTTTAGCTCAGTGACAATGTTGCCTGTAACCCATGGCTTCTGGTTGGGGTATGTACACACAGTCACTGTGGGACGACGCCCTCGATGCACTTATGCACTTCTGTAAGGGAACAGAATTGCTCGGTCATGTCTGCTTGGCTGTCAGACCCAACCCCTCCTCCTCTCCATATATCCTGCTTCCTCAATATTGATATTTTCAATGATTTCTTATTCCTCTTTAATCTCCTTCCATCTCTCTATCCCTTCATTTTCCATCCCCCCATTCCCCCATCCTTCGATCCCTCCATCCTTCCCTCTCTCCGGCTTTGCGTCAGCATAGACATTGACACAAAGGCATGGTCTCTGTCCCAAATGGCATTCTATTACCTACCTAGTGCACTGATTTTGACCAGAGCCCAATATACAGAAAAGAGTGCCACTTGGGACCTAACCAATATGTCTGTGTATTCCTTTGGAGAGGCAGATGACAGAGTTACAGAGCTTACCTCAGTGGTGGTGGCGACAGAAAGTCCATGCAGCGTGTGTGGAAGCGTCGATATGGCCCACTCTGAGTTTTTAGAAACGCAACTCTCGGGACCCATCTCTGGGTTCACCAAGCGGTGGAATTGCTTTCTGTGGAGACATTAAACAAACAGAGAAGTAAACACTCAATGTATTTTTTGCCCTTCTCACACACACACACACCCCTACCGCCCCACCCAATTCCCGTTAGGAAAGGTCCGTGAGCCGTGAAATGCATTATTGCCTGACCCAGAGAAATGGAATAACGTTCATAAAACATAGTGGCATTACCTTTCAGTGTTACAGCAGCGACCTTGCTCTGTCCTCATTGGTCCCAGCCAAAAGAGCAAATGCTCACTCACACAGGCTTGTGTTCGAATGAAAACATGATTTCATTTTGTCAGTATAGGTTATTACAGCTGGCTGCTGTTTTCTTGTTATCATTTATGAAGAGTCTATAGACCAGCCAAAAGAGCAAATATTCACTCACATTAGAGTCAACCGATTTTTGCATGATTGGACTCTTCAAAACATTTTCTTTACATTTTTTAAATGAGATCTGATTTACCGACCCCCAAATGTTTTTATTTTTTTAAGTTCAAGTTTCAAAGCATTAGGCACTTCTCAGGCTACCTCTAATCATTGTTAATTTGAGATACAGGAGGAATGGGGCCTTTATTGTCCCTTTTTTCCTCTAATCATTACAGTCTATTCACTTTTCTCAAAAGACAACAAGGACTGACAATCTGACACAGTTCATAGCACAAAATAAAAGGTTAGGAATCACTAATTAGTCAAAGCCATCAATTTGTGACAATACTATATGCACATTTTGATATTCATGACTGCATTAGCACATATTTATTAACACTTTTATCCTACTTGGCATGCGTCATCATGACATGCATCACTGTATCCCCTCACCCATCCATCCAGAAACTTTTCTTGCAATGTAGCCAATGTGGTTACGTCCAAACTGGGACCCAATGGCTCCGGTCAAAAGTATTGCACTATATAGGAAATAGGGTACCAATTTGGATGCAACCTGAGTTTAGCTGTGGTTATGCAGTGATACTTACTTCCCATCTCCCATTTTTTTTTCAATTTTAGGAAAAAGCATACCATGCAATAATCTGAGACGGCGCTCAGAAGTACACAACATTTCTCCGCCATGTTGGAGTCAACAGAAATACGAAATTACATCATAAATATTCCCTTACCTTTGAGGATCTTTCATCAGAATGCAGTGCCAGGAATCCTAGTTCCGCAATAAATCGTTGTTTTGTTCGATAATGTCCATTACTAGTGTCCAATTAGCTACTTTTGCTAGCACATTTAGTTCACATGTCCAAACGCTGGCGCCGGTCCAGGCGAACTCGGACGAAAACTTCAAAAAGTTATATTCCAGGTCAAAAAAATGGGTCAAATTAAGTAGAGAATCAATCTTCAGGATGTTGTTATCATATATATCCAATAACGTTCCAACCGGAGCATTCGTTTTTGTCTACAGAGTAATGGAACGCATGGCGATATCATGAGTAATGCACCTGACCAGGAACTGGCATTCTGCCAGACCACTGACTCAAATAATAGTTGTCCCTTTCTCCCATTTCCTGTCCCACGCAGATCCACTCACTCAAAGCATTATGAGTAAAATGGCTCCAATCACTAGGAAGAGCCAAGCACATTTCATTAATACTCACAACGTTAGTTGAACTCAATTGATGCTCTCTTGGTTGGTTCTTTGTTCAAATCACGGTCCTGTGAGCATTATCAGATAGCCAAAGTCACGCTGGGCTCTCACCTCATGCATGGAATCAGACATTGGTTCACACTCATGGAAATAGTATGACGTAAAATACAGTTATGATTATATGTATTTGCTTAGGGCCAGGGCCAGATTGCCTTACTGAAAGTAAAGGGAGGGATGGAGGTAACCAATGGATGGATAGGGGGATGAATGGCATCACCTCTTCTTCTCAAGGACAAATGGCTAATTAAAGAAGTGATGGAAGATTGAGTCAAGTTATATACTTAAAGGTCCAACTTCATACTTCTTTCCGCATTTTTATACATTTCTGGGTAACAAGTAAAACTTGTTAGGGCTTGGGTACTTTTTTCTGAATTTCCGAATGCCTGACGTGCCCAAAGTAAACTACCTGTTACTCAGGTCCAGAAGCCAGGATAAGCATATAATTGGGGCCATTGGATGGAAAACACTTTGAAGTTTGTAGAAATGTTAAAATAATGCATGAGACTATAACCCAATTGATATGGTAGGAGAAAATCCAAAGATAAACCAACCAGAATTGTCTTTTTTTGAGATCCTGTGCTCTTACAATGAAAAGCTATGGGTCCTATGCAATTCCAGCTCCCAGATTGCAATTCATATGGCTTCCACTAGATGTCAACAGTCTTCGTTCAAGGTTTCAGACTTGTTTCTTCCCAAATGAGTAAGAATTTAGAGTTTTGGAACAAAGAGACAGTGGAAAATCAATTTGTGGGTGCGCGACGAAGAGGACTCGCACTTGCTAATTTTACTTTTCTATTCTTCTTCTTTCCGTATGAAATATTATTGTTTAATTAATTTTAGGGTACCTGAGGATTAAATCGAAACATAGTCTGACTTGTTTTAACAAAGTTTAGGGGTAGCATTTCTGATTATTTTGTCTGCATGTTGAACTCAAATCAATGGCGCCAACTAAACAGACTTTTTGGGAAGGATTTGATCTAACAAAACGAACATGCATGTTATAGCTGGAACCATTTGGATTGCAAATCAGAGAAACATTTTCAAAAAGTAAGTGATTATTTAATCGCTATTTGTGATTTTATGAAGCCTGTGCTGGTTGAAAATTTTATTTTGGGGCGCCGTCCTTAAACAATCGCATGGCATGCTTTCACTGTAAAGCCTATTTTAAATTGGACAATGCCGTTAGATTAACACTAATTTAAGCTTTTAACCGAAATAAGACACTTGTATGTACCTAGATGTTTAATATCCATCATTTTTACGATTATTTATTTGAATTGCTCGCTCTCCAATTTCACCGGAAATTGTCCACAGGTGACCCGCTGACAGGACGCCTAGCCCTATAACCTGTCTAGGAGACACGTTCCGCTAGCGGAACCCCTACACAACATTCCACTGAAAAGGCAGCACGGGAAATTTAAAAATATTTTTTTGAGATATGTAGCTTTCACCCATTAACAAGTCCAATACATCAAATGAGAGATACACATCTTGTTAATCTACCTATCGTGTCTGATTTGAAAAATGCTTTACAGTGAAAACACAACATATGATTATGTTAGATCACCACCAAATCCAAAAAACACAGCCATTTTTCCCAGCCATTTTTCCCAGCTATTTCTGCTCACAAAGCAGAAATAGAGATAAAATTAATCACTAACCTTTGATAATCTTCATCAGATGACACTCATAGGACATCATGTTACACAATGCATTTATGTTTTTTTCGATAACGTGCATATTTATATCCACATATCTCGGTTTAAATTGGTGCCATATTCAGAAATGCCTCCAAAATATCCAGAGTAATCACAGAGAGCCACGTCATATAACAGAAATACTCATCATAAACTTTGATGACAAATCTCGGTTTACATTGGTGCCATATTCAGAAATGCCTCCAAAATATCCAGAGTAATTACAGAGAGCCACGTCATATAACAGAAATACTCATCATAAACTTTGATGAAAGATACATGTTTTACGTTTAATTAAAGATACATTTGTTCTTAATGCAACCGCTGTGTTAGATTTTTTTTCAACTTTAGGAAAAAGCATACCATGCAATAATCTGAGACGGCGCTCAGAAGTACACAACATTTCTCCGCCATGTTGGAGTCAACAGAAATACGAAATTACATCATAAATATTCCCTTACCTTTGAGGATCTTTCATCAGAATGCAGTGCCAGGAATCCTAGTTCCACAATAAATCGTTGTTTTGTTCGATAATGTCCATTACTAGTGTCCAATTAGCTACTTTTGCTAGCACGTTTAGTTCACATGTCCAAACGCTGGCGCCGGTCCAGACGAAAACTTCAAAAAGTTATATTCCAGGTCAAAAAATGGCTCAAATTAAGTAGAGAATCAATCTTCAGGATGTTGTTATCATATATATCCAATAACGTTCCAACCGGAGCATTCGTTTTTGTCTACAGAGTAATGGAACGCATGGCGATATCATGAGTAATGCACCTGACCAGGAACTGGCATTCTGCCAGACCACTGACTCAAATAGCTGCCATCCGGTCACACATCACACTAGTGGCTTCATTCCACAATCTACTGACTGTTGACATCTAGTAGAAGGCGTAGGAAGTGCGAACAGATCCATATCTTACTGGGATGTAAATAGGCGATGAGTTGAAAATCAACCAGCCCCAGAATTTCCACTTCCTGTTTGGAAGTTTGCCAGCCATATGAGTTATGTTATACTCACAGACATAATTCAAAACAATTTTAGAAACTTCAGTGTTTTCTATCCAATAGTAATAATAATAATGCATAAATAATGCATATTTTAGCATATGGGACAGAGTAGGAGGGAGTTCACTATGGGCATGCAATTCATCCAAAGTGAAAATGCTGCCCCCTATCCCTAAATTAAATACCTTACTGTGATTGTTTTGAGATAAAATGGTCCAAAATAACTTTAAATAGCTTCTTAGAAAAGAGCAATTTCTCATGCAAGAATTTCATTAGGACTGTCTGTGAGTGGTCTGAGAGGGATGGGAGAAACTGAAAATTAGCTTTATTGACAGAGGTTTGGAACTTTCTGATTGGTCTATTAACTCGTTTACATCTTGGCGATGTCACAAGGCAGGCCAAATCCCCAATCCACCAAACAGGCTAAAATCTCAGGCAGTCTTTCCGAACAGCTTTTACACTAAAAGGGCATTATCATAATTTTCACAATTTCACAGTATTATTCCAACCTCACAGTGTGGCAAATTGTATAAAATATAGGAATATCAAGTTTTTGACTGCACTGGGCCTTTAATACCTGACTAAAAGGAAATTGTTGATAAAATGCATCATACCTGCTGTATTTATGCAAAACCTGCTATCATGCAAACATTTTTGGGACTGTATCAACAATGGATGAATGAAACAAATACCAATAGAGTTTTTGTGTGGATTTTTTTCAGTTAACGAAAAGGGTTAGATGGGTGGGTGGGTGGATAAATAAAGGAAGCAAGCGAAGGATGAATGGCATCACTGCTTCGTTTCCAGGGCATTTAATTAAGGACAAATGTAATAGCAGTCACAGTAGCAGCTCTGGCAATGGTTGAGTTGATACGGTGACCTGTCTGTCTCTGAAAGGAAGTGTTAGCGGGATGAATGGATGGCACCACTTCGTCTTTTCTTAATTGAAGAGGAAAGGACTGATTATATGTAGTACCTAAGTGTGTTAGGCCTTCTGGAAGGAAGACGTACTCCAGCAGTAGGTTGCCACAGTTACCTGTCTGGAGGGCTGATCCTCTGCTGTGGTGCGATGAGTCGCAGTTTGACAGCTGGTGATTATCGGGCAGGATATGTTGGAGCCAATATACCATTAACCTAAGGTCGAAGTCCGCTCCCCGCGGAAATCTAATTAGCCTAATAACAAAATCCATCAGTTTAAGCTAGAGATGTGTTTGTCTTGCGAAAGCATTCACCCCCCTTGGCATTTTTCCTATTTTGTTGCCTTACAATCTGGAATTAAAATACATTTTGGGGGGTTTGTATCATTTGATTTACATAACATGCCTACCACTTTGAAGATGCAAAATATGTTTTATTGTGAAACAAACAAGAAATAGGACAAAAAAACAGAACTTGAGCGTGCATAACTATTCACCCCCCCCCCCCCCCAAAAAAAAATAATAATAATAATAATTTTAGAGCCACCTTTTGCAGGAATTACAGCTGCAAGTCTCTTGGGGTATGTCTCTATAAGCTTGGCACATCTAGCCACTGGGATTTTTGCCCATTCTTCAAGGCAAAACTGCTCCAGCTCCTTCAAGTTGGATGGGTTCCGCTGGTGTACAACAACCTTTAAGTCATACCACAGATTCTCAAGTGGATTGAGGACTGGGCTTTGACTAGGTCATCCATCATTCCTTCAATTCTGACCAGTTTCCCAGTCCCTGCCAATGAAAAACATCCCCACGGCATGACGCTGCCACCACCATGCTTCGCTGTGGGGATGGTTTTCTCGGGATAATGAGAGGTGTCGGGTTTGCGCCAGACGTAGCGTTTTCCTTGATGGCTAAAAAACTCAATTTTAGTCTCATCTGACCAGAGTACCTTCTTCCATATGTTTGGGGAGTCTCCCACATTCCTTTTGGTGAACAACAAACATGTTTGCTTATTTTTTATTTTTAAGCAATGGCTTTTTTCTGGTCACTCTTCCATGAAGCCCAGCTCTGTGGAGTGTACGACTTAGTGGTCCTTAGGACAGATACTCCAATCTCCACTGTGGAGCTTTGCAGCTCCTTCAGGGTTATCTTTGGTCTCTTTGTTGCCTCTGATTAATGCCCTCCTTGCATGGTCCATGAGTTTTGGTGGGCGGCTCTCTCTTGGCATGTTTGTTGTGGTGCCATATTCTTTACATTTTTTAATAATGAATTTAGTTGTGCTCTGTTCGATGTTCAGAGTTTCTGATATTTTTTATAACCCAACCCTGATCTATACTCCTCCACAACGTTGTCCCTGACCTGTTTGGAGAGCTCCTTGGTCTTCATAGTGCCGCTTGCTTGGTGGTGCCCCTTGCTTGGTGGTGTTGCAGACTCTGGGGCCTTTCAGAACAGGTGTGCGTGTGTGTGTGTGTGTGTGTGTGTGTATTTATTTATACTGAGATCATGTAACAGATCATGTGACACTTAGATTGCACACAGGTTGACTTTATTTAGCTAGTTATGTGGCTTCTGAAGGTAATTAGTTGCACCAGATATTATTTAGGGGCCTCATAGCAAAGCGGGTGAATACATATGCAAATTGAGGTTTGGCCATCTTCTGTCTGTAGCGTCTGAACAGTTTGGACTACACACTAATATACCCTTCTGTGGAAAGGTGAGACTCTCATGAACAATATTTGTCTGGAGGTCCCCCAGTACCAGTTGGAAAAAAAAGGTGTCACTATAGTCACTGGTTTGAATCCAGGCTGCATCACATCCAGCCGTGATTGGGAGTCCCATAGGTGCGGCGAACAATTGGCCCAGCATCGCCGGGGTAAGCTGTTATTGTAAATAAGAATTTGTTCTTAACTGACTTGTCTAGTCAAATAAGGGTTAAATAAAACAAATGACATGTGTTTGTATGGCCTAAAAGCAGTAAGGCCAAAAATAGATTGTCATCCATTATTTTTGTATTGTTTTTTTCATACTTCAAGGGGTCTTAAAGTTCAAAATCAAGGCCTCCCTAGAGGCAAAGCTGTCTAGTGCACTGCATCAGTGTTACTGGTGTCACTACAGACCCGGGTTCGATCCCAGGCTGTGTTGCAGCCAGCCGCGACCGGGAGATCCATGAGGAGGCGCACAATTGGCACGGCGTAGTCCGGTTTAGGGGAGGATTTGGCCGGCCGAGATGTCCTTGTGCCATCGCTCTCTAGCGACTCCTTGTGGCGGGCCGGGTGCATACGCGCTTACACGTATCGTGGAAATTTCCTCTATTTACCAAATCATGGGAGCAAACCACAACACAAGTCAGAGTTAGTTTTCAAAGTCCATCTTTTAATTATATGAGCTCTATCACAATCCTGTGACTCTCAGGCAATTCAGTGTCTAACCATGAATTCTCTGAGAGCCCCTTCCACATTTCAAATGAGGTCCTTTATAGCAAAGACACACACAGGATAAGACAGCATCGGCATAATTCATCGTTCAGCTTTGTCTCCTTTCTCAAACCCCAGAACCATAAACCAACCCTCCATATCAACAGGCATATATCAAATTGTCATTTAGATACAACCAACTCTAAATACAACCAATCCTATCTTGACAAGATCACAGAGACACACTGACTGGCACACAGACATTGTGGAGCCAAGAGATATGTTTACACATGATGATACTTTGACCTCTCCCCTCTCTGCGGCCATGCAACTTAGTCTTGACATAGAACAGATACTGCAAACCCTGCCACAGTATTATACAAAAATAACATTCTTGATGAGAAGTAATTTACACACTTTTGATGAATATAAAACATCTTACATATGTTACCAACAAATTCTGATTCTTCCACGACACACGCTTACTGCTGTCGCCGGTTTTATGGTGTTTCCTTCGACACATTGGTGCAGTTGGCTTCAGGGTTAAGTAAGCAGTGTCAAGAAGAAGTCCTACTTGGCAGGGTCATGTTTCGGAGGATGCATGGCTCTCGACCTTCACCTCTCCCGAGTACGTACGGGAGTTGCAGGGATGGGACAAGACTGTAACTACCAATTGGATATCATGAAAAAGGGGAGCATTCTTTTTTTAAATGATACATTTCACAAAATTATAGTAATAAATAAATAAGAATAGAAAAATAAACAAATAAAATAGAAAAACACAAAAATAAATGAAATATCAAAATTATCTTTGGTATGACCTTATGATAACAATTCTATATACATATGTTTTTGTAGAACTGCCCCTCCTGATTTAGAGCAGGTTTAGACTCTAGGGGGATAGATTATTAATCTGTGTGGATTACAGTGATGTGTCAGTGAGTTTGCCACCTAAACATGGGTCTCACGAAGGAGTATCCCCCTCAGTTTTATGTACATACCTCAGGTTTAGCTAGGATATCTAAATTTGACATGTTAGTTGGCTATAATTTCTGACCTAAAATATCCTGGATGCAATATTGTAGCATAAATCTTCACAGAGCGGAGCATCCCCCTGCAGACATACAGATTTTTAGACCTGGCCAAGATAAAGCATAGCAGTGTGAACAGACAACAACACAGAGTTACACATGGAGTAAACAATAAACAAGTCAATAACACAGTAGAAAGAAGAAAAGAGTCTATATACTGTACATTGTGTGCAAAAGGCATGAGGAGGTAGGCGGATATTTAAAATTTTGCAGATTAACACTGGAGTGATAAATGATCAGATGTGCAGGTAGAGATACTGGTGTGCAAAAGAGCAGAAAAGTAAATAAATATAAACAGTATGGGGATGAGGTAGGTAAATTGGGTGGGCTATTTACCGGTGGACTATGTACAGCTGCAGCGATCGGTTAGCTGCTCAGATAGCAGATGTTTGAAGTTGGTGAGGGAGATAAAAGTCTCCAACTTCAGCGATTTTTGCAATTCGTTCCAGTCACAGGCAGCAGAGAACTGGAAGGAAAGGCGGCCAAATGAGGTGTTGGCTTTAGGGATGATCAGTGAGATACACCAGCTGGAGCACGTGCTACGGGTGGGTGTTGCCATCATGACCAGTGAACTGAAATAAGGAGGAGCTTTACCTAGCATGGACTTGTAGATGACCTGGAGCCAGTGGGTCTGGCGACGAATACGTAGCGAGGGCCAGCCGACTAGAGCATACAGGTCGCAGTGGTGGGTGGCATAAGGTGCTTTAGTAACAAAACGGATGGCACTGTGATAAACTGCATCCAGTTTGCTGAGTAGAGTATTGGAAGCTATTTTGAAGATGACATCGCCGAAGTCGAGGATCGGTAGGAATGTCAGTTTTACTAGGGTAAGTTTGCCGGCGTGAGTGAAGGAGGCTTTGTTGCAGAATAGAAAGCCGACTCTAGATTTGATATTAGATTGGAGATGTTTGATATAAATCTGGAAGGAGAGTTTACAGTCTAGCCAGACACCTAGGTACTTATAGATGTCCACATATTCTAGGTCGGAACCATCCAGGGTGGTGATGCTAGCTGAGCGTGCGGGTGCAGGCAGCGAACGGTTGAAAAGCATGCATTTAGTTTTACTAGCGTTTAAGAGCAGTTGGAGGCCTGAGCGTGCCTGAGGTGCACCCGTGACCGGCTCGGAAACCAGATTGCACAGTGGAGAAGGTACGGTGGGATTCGAGATGGTCAGTTATCTGTTTGTTGACTTGGCTTTCGAAGACCTTAGATAGGCAGGGCAGGATGGATATAGGTCTGTAACAGTTTGGGTCCAGGGTGTCTCCCCCTTTGAAGAGGGGGATGACTGAGGCAGCTTTCCAATCCTTGCGGATCTCAGACGATATGAAAGAGAGGTTGAACAGGCTGGTAATAGGGATTGCGACAATGGCGGCGTATAGTTTCAGAAATAGAGGATCCAGATTGTCAAGCCCAGCTGATTTGTATGGGTCCAGGTTCTGCAGCTCTTTCAGAACATCTGCTATCTGGATTTGGTTAAAGGAGAAGCTGGGGAGGCTTGGGCGAGTATCTGCGGGGGGGGGGGGGGGGGGGGACGGACTGTTGGCCGAGGTTGGAGTAGCCAGGGGGAAGGCATGGCCAGCCGTTGAGAAATGCTTGTTGAAGTTTTCGATAATCATGGATTTATCGGTGGTGACCGTGTTACCTAGCCTCAGTGCACTGGGCAGCTGGGAGGAGGTGCTCTTGTTCTCCATTGACTTTACAGTGTCCCAGAACTTTTTGGAGTTAGAGCTACAGGATGCAAATCTCTGCTTGAAGAAGCTGGCCTTTACTTTCCTGACTGACTGCTTGTATTGGTTCCTGACTTCCCTGAACAGTTGCATATCGCGGGGACTATTCGATACTATTGCAGTCCGTCACAGGATGTTTTTGTGCTGGTTGAGGGCAGTTAGGTCTGGAGTGAACCAAGGGCTGTATCTCTTCTTAGTTCTGCATTTTTTGAACGGAGCATGCTTATCTAAGATGGTGAGGAAGTTACTTTTAAAGAATGACCAGGCATCCTCAACTGACGGGATGAGGTCAATATCCTTCCAGGATACCTGGGCCAGGTCGATTAGAAAGGCCTGCTCGCAGAAGTGTTTTAGGGAGCGTTTGACAGTGATGAGGGGTGGTCGTTTGACTGCGGACCCGTAGCGGATACAGGCAATGAGGCAGTGATCGCTGAGATCCTGGTTGAAGACAGCGGAGGTGTATTTGGAGGGCCAGTTGGTCAAGATAACATCTATGAGGGTGCCCTTGTTTACAGATTTAGGGTTGTACCTGGTGGGTTCCTTGATGATTTGTGTGAGATTGAGGGCATCTAGCTTAGATTGTAGGACTGCCGGGGTGTTAAGCATATCCCAGTTTAGGTCACCTAACAGAACAAACTCTGAAGCTAGATGGGGGGCGATCAATTCACAAATGGTGTCCAGGGCACAGCTGGGAGCTGAGGGGGGGTCGGTAGCAGGCGGAAACAGTGAGAGACTTATTTCTGGAGAGAGTAATTTTTAAAATTAGTAGTTTGAACTGTTTGGGTATGGACCTGGAAAGTATGACATTACTTTGCAGGCTATCTCTGCAGTAGACTGCAACTCCTCCCCCTTTGGCAGTTCTATCTTGATGGAAAATTTTATAGTTGGGTATGAAAATCTCAGAATTTTTGGTGGCCTTCCTAAGCCAGGATTCAGACACGGCATGGACATCAGGGTTGGCAGAGTGTGCTAAAGCAGTGAGTAAAACAAACTTAGGGAGGAGGCTGATGTTGACATGCATGAAACCAAGGCTTTTTCGATCACAGAAGTCAACAAATGAGGGTGCCTGGGGACATGCAGGCCTGGGTTTACCTCCACATCACCCGCGGAACAGAAGAGGAGTAGTATGAGGGTGCGGCTAAAGGCTATCAAAACTGGTCGCCTAGAGCGTTGGGGACAAAGAATAAAAGTAGCCGATTTCTGGGCATGGTAGAATAGATTCAGGGCATAATACGCAGACAGGGGTATGGTGGGGTGTGGGTACAGCGGAGGTAAACCCAGGCACTGGGTGATGATAAGAGAGGTTATATCTCTGGACATGCTGGTTGTAATGGGTGAGGTCACCGCATGTGTGGGAGGTGGGACAAAGGAGGTATCAGAGGTATGAAGAATGGAACTAGGGGCTCCATTGTAAACTAAAACAATGATAACTAACCTGAACAACAGTATAGAAGGCATATTGACATTTGAGAGAGACATACAGCGAGGCATACAGTAATCGCAGGTGTTGATTGGGAGAGCTAGCTAAAACAACAGGTGAGACAACAACAGCTAATTAGCTAGCACAACAACAGCAGGTAAAATGGCGATGACTAGGCAGAGAGGGTCGGATTAACTACACACAGAGCCTGAGTTCACGGCTGGGGCCGACAGATAAAACATAAACAAACAGAATGGAGTACCGTGATTAATGGCCAGTCCTGCAGGTATCAGCTATGTAGCCAAGTGATCGCAGTGTCCAGCAGGCATCAGATATATCTCATCCTAGCTAAAGCTGTATCAAGCATGTCTATATCTAACTAAACTGTCCTGGGTAGGGTACTGAAGCTGTAACATGCATGTCTATATCTAACTAAAATGACCTGGGTAGGGTACTGAAGCTGTAACATGCATGTCTATATCTAACTAAACTGTCCTGGGTCTTTCTGGTAAGAAGAGGGGCGGGGGCGTATGCCTTATGGCTAACGTGACATGGTGTGATGAAAGAAACATACAGGAACTCAAATCCTCTGTTCACCTGATTTAGAATTCCTCACAATCAAATGTAGACCGCATTATCTCCCAAGAGAATTCTCTTCGATTATAATCACAGCCGTATATACCCCCCCCCCCCCCCAAGCAGACACATCGATGGCTCTGAATGAACTTTATTTGACTCTTTGCAAACTGGAAACCATTTATCCGGAGGCTGCATTCATTGTAGCTGGGGATTTTAACAAGGCTAATCTGAAAACAAGACTCCCTAAATTTTATCAGCATATCGATTGCGCAACCAGGGGTGGAAAGACCTTGGATCATTGTTACTCTAACTTCCGCGACGCATATAAGGCCCTGCCCCGCCCCCCTTTCGGAAAAGCTGACCACGACTCCATTTTGTTGATCCCTGCCTACAGACAGAAACTTAAACAAGAGGCTCCCACGCTGAGGTCTGTCCAACGCTGGTCCGACCAAGCTGACTCCACACTCCAAGACTGCTTCCATCACGTGGACTGGGACATGTTTCGTATTGCGTCAGACAACAACATTGACGAATACGCTGATTCGGTGTGCGAGTTCATTAGAACGTGCGTTGAATATGTCGTTCCCATAGCAACGATTAAAACATTCCCTAACCAGAAACCGTGGATTGATGGCAGCATTCGCGTGAAACTGAAAGCGCGAACCACTGCTTTTAACCTTTCTGATCTCCCCATCCCGGATCCGGGATCGTGAATACAGACTCAAGCTCATTACCATAACGCAACGTTAACTATTCATGAAAATCGCAAATGAAATGAAATAAATATGCTAGCTCTCAAGCTTAGCCTTTTGTTAACAACACTGTCATCTCAGATTTTCAAAATATGCTTCTCAACCATTGCAAAACAAGCATTTGTGTAACAGTATTGATGGCTAACGTAGCATTTAGCATTAGCATTCAGCTGGCAACATTTACACAAAAAAACAGAAAAGCATTCAAATAAAATAATTTACCTTTGAAGAACTTCAGATGTTTTCAATGAGGAGACTCTCAGATAGCAAATGTTCAGTTTTTCCTGAAAGATTATTTGTTTAGGACAAATCGCTCCGTTTTCTGCGTCACGTTTAGCTATGAAAAAAACCCTGTATTCAGGATTGTGTAAATCTATCAGCAAGCTCATTAGCATAACACAACATTAACTATTCATGAAAATCGCAAATGAAATGAAATAAATATGCCATCTCTCAAGCTTAGCCTTTTGTAAACAACACTGTCATCTCAGATTTTCAAAATATGCTTCTCAACCATAGGAAAACAATCATTTGTGTAAAAGTAGCTAGCTAGCGTTAGCATTTAGCATTTGCATTAACGTTAGCATTAGCGTTAGCATCCAGCACGCAACATTTCAACAAAAACATAAAAGCCTTCAAATAAAATAATTTACCTTTGAAGAACTTCAGATGTTTTCAATGAGGAGACTCTCAGTTAGATAGCAGATGCTCAGTTTTTCCAAAAAGATTCTTTGTGTATTAGAAATAGCTCCGTTTTATACATTACATTTGGCTACCAAAAAAAACAGAAAATTCAGTCCTCAAAACGCGAACTTTTTTCCAAATGAACTCCATAATATCGACTGAAAACATGGCAAACGTTGTTTAGAATCAATCATCAAGGTGTTTTTCACATATCTCTTCATTGATACATCGTTCTTGGACACATGGTTTCTCCCCTATATCAAATGGAAAAGTTCAAGCAGCTGGCAATTGCGCACCGAATTCCACGCAGGACACCAGACGGACACTTGGAAAATGTAGTCTCTTATGGTCAATCTTCCAATGATATGCCTACAAATACGTCACAATGCTGCTAAGACCTTGGGCGAACGACAGAAAGTGTAGGCTCATTCCTTGCGCAATCACAGCCATATAAGGAGACAATGGAAAACAGAGCTTCAGAAATTCTGCTAATTTCCTGGTTGGTGCATCATCTTGGTTTCGCCTGTAGAATGAGTTCTGGGGCACTTACAGACAAAATCTTTGCAGATTCTGAAACTTCAGAGTGTTTTCTTTCCAAAACTGTCAAGAATATGCATAGTCGAGCATCTTTTCGTGACAAAATATCGCGCTTAAAACGGGAACGTTTTTTATCCAAAAATGAAATAGCGCCCCTAGAGATCTAACAGCTTAATCAGGGCAAGGTGTCTGGTAACATGACCGAATACAAACAGTGCAGCTATTCCCTCCGCAAGGCTATCAAACAAGCTAAGCGTCAGTACAGAGATAAAGTAGAATCTCAATTCAACGGCTCAGACACAAGAGGCATGTGGCAGGGTCTACAGTCAATCACGGACTACAGGAAGAAATCCAGCCCAGTAACGGACCAGGATGTCCTGCTCCCAGGCAGACTAAATAACTTTTTTGCCCGCTTTGAGGACAATACAGTGCCACTGACACGGCCTGCAACGAAAACATGCGGTCTCTCCTTCACTGCAGCCGAGGTGAGTAAGACATTTAAACGTGTTAACCCTCGCAAGGCTGCAGGCCCAGACGGCATCCCCAGCCGCGCCCTCAGAGCATGCGCAGACCAGCTGGCCGGTGTGTTTACGGACATATTCAATCAATCCCTATACCAGTCTGCTGTTCCCACATGCTTCAAGAGGGCCACCATTGTTCCTGTTCCCAAGAAAGCTAAGGTAACTGAGCTAAACGACTACCGCCCCGTAGCACTCACTTCCGTCATCATGAAGTGCTTTGAGAGACTAGTCAAGGACCATATCACCTCCACCCTACCTGACACCCTAGACCCACTCCAATTTGCTTACCGCCCAAATAGGTCCACAGACGATGCAATCTCAACCACACTGCACACTGCCCTAACCCATCTGGACAAGAGGAATACCTATGTGAGAATGCTGTTCATTGACTACAGCTCGGCATTCAACACCATAGTACCCTCCAAGCTCGTCATCAAGCTCGAGACGCTGGGTCTCGACCCTGCCCTGTGCAACTGGGTACTGGACTTCCTGATGGGCCGCCCCCAGGTGGTGAGGGTAGGCAACAACATCTCCTCCCCGCTGATCTTCAACACTGGGGCCCCACAAGGGTGCGTTCTGAGCCCTCTCCTGTACTCCCTGTTCACCCACAACTGCGTGGCCACGCACGCCTCCAACTCAATCATCAAGTTTGCGGACGACACAACAGTGGTAGGCTTGATTACCAACAACGACGAGACGGCCTACAGGGAGGAGGTGAGGGCCCTCGGAGTGTGGTGTCAGGAAAATAACCTCACACTCAACGTCAACAAAACTAAGGAGATGATTGTGGACTTCAGGAAACAGCAGAGGGAACACCCCCCTATCCACATCGATGGAACAGTAGTGGAGAGGGTAGCAAGTTTTAAGTTCCTCGGCATACACATCACAGACAAACTGAATTGGTCCACTCACACAGACAGCATTGTGAAGAAGGCGCAGCAGCGCCTCTTCAACCTCAGGAGGCTGAAGAAATTCGGCTTGTCACCAAAAGCACTCACAAACTTCTACAGATGCACAATCGAGAGCATCCTGGCGGGCTGTATCACCGCCTGGTACGGCAACTGCTCCGCCCTCAACCGTAAGGCTCTCCAGAGGGTAGTGAGGTCTGCACAACGCATCACCGGGGGCAAACTACCTGCCCTCCAGGACACCTACACCACCCGATGTCACAGGAAGGCCATAAAGATCATCAAGGACATCAACCACCCGAGCCACTGCCTGTTCACCCCGCTATCATCCAGAAGGCGAGGTCAGTACAGGTGCATCAGAGCTGGGACCGAGAGACTGAAAAACAGCTTCTATCTCAAGGCCATCAGACTTTTAAACAGCCACCACTAACATTGAGTGGCTGACTCTCAACTCCAGCCACTTTAATAATGGGAATTGATGGGAAATTATGTAAATATATCACTAGCCACTTTAAACAATGCTTATATAATGTTACTTACCCTACATTATTCATCTCATATGCATACGTATATACTGTACTCTATACCATCGACTGTATCCTTATGTAATACATGTATCACTAGCCACTTTAACTATGCCACTTTGTTTACATACTCATCTCATATGTATATACTGTACTCAATACCATCTACTGTATCTTGCCTATGCTGCTCTGTACAATCACTCATTCATATATCCTTATGTACATATTCTTTATCCCCTTACACTGTGTACAAGACAGTAGTTTTGGAATTGTTAGTTAGATTACTTGTTGGTTATTACTGCATTGTCGGAACTAGAAGCACAAGCATTTCGCTACACTCGCATTAACATCTGCTAACCATGTGTATGTGACAAACAAATTTGATTTGATTTGATTTGGGTAGGGTACTGAAGTGTAGTGAACGTCCTCCACTTTAGTACTGCGTAGTACTGCGTAGTATTAACACTAGTACTATTATTACAACACGCTCCTGGACTATATAGTAGTATTACCAGTAGTAGTATGTACAGTAAAACCAGCACATAGACCTAGAGTAATCCCATGCAGGCACAGATGTATTTCTTTTTATTTAACCTTTATCTAGCTATTGTATTTAGATAATAAACAACATGGTAGGTGACAGTGTATAACTAGGGCATATCTCTCCACACCTCTTTACCACAATCAATCCTACTAAAGGCCTGTGTCCGCTAGGTCTGTGTCCGTTCACTGCAGTCTAAGTAGTCCTGTTCGCTCCATTACTTCACAACAAGGAGAACAAGAACAGATCTCACACTCACCTGAAGTAACCCACCCCCCTCCCCCCCTCCACTTCACCCATCCTTGCTCTCCATGGGAGAATCTCAATTGCTTCTGCTCTCTCCTCGCCTCCTTTACAAAACATATTGGTGGAGAAGGTCAGAGGGAAGGGACTTCTGACTTTTTCATCTAATGGGTTTTGAGTAGGAGACGAGTAGAGAGGACGCGAGGTGTATGCAATTGAGATCATCCCTATGTTCCCCCTTCAGCACTTACCTTCCTTATCTCCCTCCTCCCCCGTTCCCTACTCACCATTTCTTATCCTCACTTACCTGACCCTTCTCCCATCTCGTTCCCAATCCCTCACCCTGTTCCCTACTCTCCCTATGCCACCTTCTCCCACCTCATTCCCCGTCCCTCACTCTGTTCCCTACTCTCCCTATGCCACCTTCTCCCACCTCGTTCCCCGTCCCTCACTCTGTTCCCTACTCTACCTATGCCCCCCCTCTCTCACCCTCCTTCCCCCACAGACCCTTTGCTGTTACCCCAGTTGCAAATTGCCAAACAAATGAACCCCTCGCCAGGGACACATTAGGATAAATTATCTTTAAAGAGGACCATTTATTTAAATCTCAACTGACAAGAGTGGGTGGAATCTCTGATTCCATTTGGCTCCTCCTTGGGAGAAGCAGAGGATGGGGGGGGGGGGGGGGGGGGGGGGGGGGGGTGAAGCACAGGGATTGCATTTCAATGCAGTCTCAGTGCACCAGCGCATATGAGAGAGCGAGAGAAATATCTTACAATAACCTCTCCTCTTATTCCAAGCAGTGCCGTGCAGTTACGTTGTGCTTAATCATATTTACACTGAGTTTACAAAACATTAGGAACACCTGCTCTTTCCATGATATAGACTGGACTGACCGGGTAAAAGCTGTGATCCATTATAGATGTTAAATCCACTTCAATCTGTGTTGATGAAAGGGAGAAGACATGGGGGAGGGGGGGCAACTCAATATTCGGAAGGTGTTCCTAATGTTTTGAACACTATATATCATGGTGAATAAGAGTCAAATGATATCTGGTCATCTCTTGTTTTTCAGGTATATTGGTATATCTTATCTCTCCCGCTGAAACCCTGACAGCCTTACTGAGGGGAATTGACTTGGGCTAAGGTCAAAAGTAGTGCACTATTAAAGGGAATAGTGGGCCATTTGGGACACACATTAAGGGTCACGTGAAATTAAGAGCGGGAGAAAGGTTATTCTAGAAGCTTTTACATCAGTTCTTTAAAAGTTTCCCTGAGTTTCAGTTCATAGTACCTTTCTCTCAATCACAATCTCTCCCTCTCTCTCCCTGGCTTGCGCTGGCGAGAGCTCGCGCGCTCTCTCGTGCTTGCTCTCTCTATCTCGCGCTTGCTCTCTCTCTCGTGCTCCCCCTCTCTCGCTCTTGCGCTTGCTCTCTCTCTCGCGCTCCCCCTTTCTCGCTCTCTCTCTCTCTCGCGCTTGCTCTCTCTCTCGCGCTCCCCCTCTCTCGCTCTCACGCGCTCGCTCCCGTCTCTCTCGCTCCCCATTCTACCTCTCTATCTCTCTTCCCTCCTGTGCCATCATGAAGCTAGGCTCTCAACACTTTTAGGTTGTTTTTTTTCTCCATCTAATTTTACCCTTGGGTAAACTCGAGTAGATTTCATATGAACGCCCATCATTTTAAACACTTGTTTCAGGCGTCATTTCTCCCTGGGTTTATGGGTGCCTTCGCTCTGCCACGGCGATGGACTATTAATAAAAGGACAGGCAGGCACATGCGGAGAGGAGAGTGAAGCACTCTGGGACTGTGACAATGGTGAACATGTATGCGATGGCACTCCTTCCCCATGAGATTCCTTATTAGAGATCCCGCAATCAAAACAGATTTTTTTTGTTTTGATTCTACTAAATTCCTTTATGCTATTTCATTTATTGAGGACAAACAAAAAGACAAACGCTTCATCTGTTGGACCATCGTCAGTGAATGTGACTACCTCCACAGTACCCCTCTTTTTCTTTCTCTACCCCAGCTAAAGGAAGGGAAGGGAGGGTCAAGACATACACCAACCCTCCTCCTGGAGAGCTAACCTCTAGCTGGATTTTGCTCCAACCTAACCCTAATCTCAAACATCTAATTCTACTGAATACCTCCTAATAATATTAATAATAAAAATAATAATACATGGGATTTATACAGTGCTTTTCAGAGCAGTGTTACAGCAGGAAGCAGCAGCCTGCATACCGAGTAACTCTCCAGAAGGGAAAGAGCAGTGTTACAGCAGGAAGCAGCAGCCTGCATACCCAGTAACTCTTCAGAAGGGAAAGAGCAGTGTTACAGCAGGAAGCAGCAGCCTGCATACCCAGTAACTCTTCAGAAGGGAAAGAGCAGTGTTACAGCAGGAAGCAGCAGCCTGCATACCCAGTAACTCTTCAGAAGGGAAAGAGCAGTGTTACAGCAGGAAGCAGCAGCCTGCATACCCAGTAACTCTTCAGAAGGGAAAGAGCAGTGTTACAGCAGGAAGCAGCAGCCTGCATACCCAGTAACTCTTCAGAAGGGAAAGAGCAGTGTTACAGCAGGAAGCAGCAGCCTGCATACCCAGTAACTCTTCAGAAGGGAAAGAGCAGTGTTACAGCAGGAAGCAGCAGCCTGCATACCCAGTAACTCTTCAGAAGGGAAAGAGCAGTGTTACAGCAGGAAGCAGCAGCCTGCATACCCAGTAACTCTTCAGAAGGGAAAGAGCAGTGTTACAGCAGGAAGCAGCAGCCTGCATACCCAGTAACTCTCCTGAAGGGGGGTTGGCAATCCCTGCCTTCTTGAAAGAAAGCAGAGAACTATAGACCTACTGTTAGCACCACACAAAACTCATGAAATGGTGGTCCTAAAGTACATCTACTGCATGAGTCGGGCAAACCGATGACTATGTCCTTAACGTACATTTAGGGTTGATTTAAGATTATATTAAATCTTACTGTACATGTACCGCATGAGTGACACTAACTGGTGAGTCATGCGCTTCATAGGCTTTTCTATGGGTCGTGTGTTTCATGGTTTGTTCTATGGGTTGTGTGTTTCGTAGGTTGTTCTATGGGTCATGTTTTTCGTAGGTTGTTCTATGGGTCGTGTGTTTCGTAGGTTGTTCTATGGGTCATGTTTTTCGTAGGTTGTTCTATGGGTCGTCTGTTTCGTAGGTTGTTCTATGGGTCGTCTGTTTCGTAGGTTGTTATATGGGTTGTCTGTTTCATAGACACCGTTGGTGCTGTACTACAGGCTAATAAGCTTTCAAGTGCATTAAGGGTTATATTTTACATTCTAGTCATTTAGCAAACGCTCTTAACAAGATCGAATTGAAGGAGCAATTAGGATTAAGTGCCTTGCAAAAGGGCACATGGGATCGATTTTTCACCTAGTCGGCGCAGGTATTTGAACTAGTGACTTCGGATACTGGCCCGATGCTCTTAATTAACCACTTGGCTATGTGTCACCCAGTGGGTGGTATTAGGTTATATAGAGTGGCTGCTGGTAGTGACACAAACTGATGATTTATGGGTTGTTTCATGGGTTGTTTCATGGGTTGTGTCTATAGTTTTATAAACTTCATTAAGGACTAAAGTCTAGTAATCCTTAACTAATGAAGGTCAATCTGTCTGGACAAATACATCAATAGAGACCAGAGTGCTAATCCAATGCTAAGTAGTGATACTTACTGTACAGTGCTCCCTCCCTTCAGACCAATCTGCTAAGTAGTGATACGTACTGTACAGTACTCCGTCCCTTCAGACCAATCTGCTAAGTAGTGATACGTACTGTACAGTACTCCCTCCCTTCAGACCAATCTGCTAAGTAGTGATACATACTGTACAGTACTCCCTCCCTTCAGACCAATCTGCTAAGTAGTGATACGTACTGTACAGTACTCCGTCCCTTCAGACCAATCTGCTAAGTAGTGATACGTACTGTACAGTACTCCCTCCCTTCAGACCAATCTGCTAAGTAGTGATACGTACTGTACAGTACTCCCTCCCTTCAGACCAATCTGCTAAGTAGTGATACATACTGTACAGTACTCCCTCCCTTCAGACCAATCTGCTAAGTAGTGATACGTACTGTACAGTACTCCCTCCCTTCAGACCAATCTGCTAAGTAGTGATACGTACTGTACAGTACTCCCTCCCTTCAGACCAATCTGCTAAGTAGTGATACGTACTGTACAGTACTCCCTCCCTTCAGACCAATCTGCTAAGTAGTGATACTTACTGTACAGTGCTCCCTCCCTTCAGACCAATCTGCTAAGTAGTGATACTTACTGTATAGTACTCCCTCCCTTCAGACCAATCTGCTAAGTAGTGATACTTACTGTACAGTACTCCCTCCCTTCAGACCAATCTGCTAAGTAGTGATACTTACTGTACAGTACCCCCTCCCTTCAGACCAATCTGCTAAGTAGTGATACTTACTGCACAGTACTCCCTCCCTTCAGACCAATCTGCTAAGTAGTGATACTTACTGCACAGTACTCCCTCCCTCCAGAACAATCTGCTAAGTAGTGATACTTACTGCACAGTACTCCCTCCCTCCAGAACAATCCACTGATTCAAGATTAATCCATTCTTTGTTCATGTAATAACTACAATGAGGCTACTGCTTTCATCTAGAAATAGTGTTAGTTTAAGTCATTTTCTTCACCCTCTGCTCAATCTATACCATCTATAGCTTACCAATCACTGTACCTATACACAGCCAATCTGTAAACAGCACACCCAACGACCTCATCTCCATATTATTACTTACTCTCTTGCTCTTTTGCACCCCAGTATCTCTACTTGCACATCATCATCTGCACATCTATCACTCCAGTGTTAATGGCTAAATTGTAATTATTTATGCTCTATGGCCTACGTATTGCCTTACCTCCATACTCTTCTACATTTGCACACACTGTACATAGATTTTTCTATTGTGTTATTGACTGTACGTTTGTTTACTCCATGTGTAACTCTGTGTTGTTTTTTTGTCGCACTGATTTGCTTTATCTTGCAGTCGCAATTGTAAATGAGAACTTGTTCTCAACTGGCCTACCTGGTTAAATAAAGGTGAACTAAAAACCTTCATCAAACATGTATAAATCTGACAAAAAAAAGAATAAGGAACATGTAAATCATTGTCATATCATAGAGAGGTAGCTACAGGGTACAGTTCATTTGATGTTCATGTCAACAACGTTCCCATGATTTCCTTCTTCTATATCTTCTCCATATCTTACTAATTGGGCTCCATTAACATGCATCATGTGCTATTTGTACAGTACTGCACAAACGATGCTTGGGGTAAGAAAAGACAGGAGAAGAGCTTTCATGAGATTAGTATAGAGAGTAGAAGACAACTGATTCAAGACACACAGCGGGAAAAAGTAAAAATAATCTGTTTCTATTATCTCTATAAATGTATCATAGCCAGAAGAAAACCATCAAGAGGGTGGGAGACTGAGCATGCTGGGTGGTATTCTGACATGAGATCCGTGCTCTTAATTAGAATTTTCTCAAAGTCTGCCATTGACATCAATGAATGATTTCATGCAAAGGTCCTAGTTGTGCAAGCTTGATCTTCACTCTGAATCGGGCCCGGTGAGGGCAGCAGGGTTGTCACATAACCCAGTCGTATGACCCACTCCTAGAGTGTTTTACAGAGCCCTCATGCCTCATGTGTTGTCCCCTTCTGCTGTCACTGCCACCGTCTCCGCGGGTGACAGTTGATAAGATGATGGGTGAGGTCAGAGAGAGGTGGCTTGACAAACTTCACTCTCTCGCTCTTTCTCTTTCTCTCATTCGTTTTCTCTTTCTTTCCTCTTCCTCCTCTCTCTCTGTCTTGCTCTCTCCCTTCTCCCTCTCTGTATCTCCCTTTCTCCTTAACCACCACTTCTTCCCTCCGCCAGCCGCCACGTTATCTTCACTGTCAAATCTTTGACCCTGAACCAAAGTAACCCTCTAGAAATGCTCCCCTCTCCTTTCATAATGTTTGCTAGAGGAGGAAAAGGAGGAGAGTGTTGTCAGCGTGTCAGCCGGTGGCTTGTGCCCACGAGGCCAGCCTTTTCTTCACACCTGCCTTCAAGGATAAGTGGGCTTGTCACGGGCAAATCTAATCTGTCGCTAGGCTCCGTCACACTCAATCGCTAGCTGTGCTAACTCTTGTCTACTCCTGTCCTTTACTGTCTGCTAGCATTGTTTAGCTGCACACCTACACTACTGCACTCTCTACTCCTGTCCTTTCCTGTCTGCTAGCATTGTTAGCTGCACACCTACACTACTGCACTCTCTACTCCTGTCATTTCCTGTCTGCTAGCATTGTTAGCTGCACACCTATACTACTGCACTCTCTACTCCTGTCCTTTCCTGTCTGCTAGCATTGTTATCTGCACACCTACACTACTGCACTCTCTACTCCTGTCCTTTACTGTCTGCTAGCATTGTTAGCTGCTCACCTACACTACTGCACTCTCTACTCATGTCCTTTCCTGTCTGCTAGCATTGTTAGCTGCACACCTACACTACTGCACTCTCTACTCATTTCCTTTCCTGTCTGCTAGCATTGTTAGCTGCACGCCTACACTACTGCACTCTCTACTCCTGTCCTTTCCTGTCTGCTAGCATTGTTAGCTGCACACCTATACTACTGCACTCTCTACTCCTGTCATTTACTGTCTGCTAGCATTGTTAGCTGCACACCTACACTACTGCACTCTCTACTCCTGTCATTTCCTGTCTGCTAGCATTGTTAGCTGCACACCTACACTACTGCACTCTCTACTCCTGTCCTTTACTGTCTGCTAGCATTGTTATCTGCACACCTACACTACTGCACTCTCTACTCCTGTCCTTTACTGTCTGCTAGCATTGTTATCTGCACACCTACACTACTGCACTCTCTACTCCTGTCCTTTACTGTCTGCTAGCATTGTTATCTGCACACCTACACTACTGCACTCTCTACTCTTTTCCTTGCATCTGTGACTGACCATAATGGGACCCTTTTTCCTATATAGTGCCTATATATATTTATGTATTAATGTATTTATATAGTCCCTATGGGCCCTGGTCAAATGCAGTGCACTATATACCTAGGTAACATGGTGCCACTTGGGACACAGTCTGTCTGTTAGCATTGTTAGCCACCGCCTTTAGTGCTCTCCTCAGCACAGGAGGTTGGTGGTACCTTAATTGGGGAGAACGGGCTTGTGTTAATGAGTGGAGCGGAATAAGTGGAACGGTATCAAATACATCAAACACATGCTTTACTTGCCTCCCGAGTGGCGCAGCAGTCGAAGGCACTAAATCGCAATGCTTGAGGCGTCACTACAGACCCGGGTTCGATCCCAGCCTGTGTCACAACCGGCAGTGACTGGGAGACACATGAGGCGGCGTACAATTGGACCAGCGTCGTTAGGGGAGGGTTTGGCTGGCCGGGATTTCCTCATCCCATTGCGTTCTAGCGCAAGCTGACTGCAGTCGCCAGCTGGATGGTGGATTGGTGCGGCTGGCTTCCGGGTTAAGCGAGCAGTGTGGCTTGGCACGGTCATGTTTTGGAGGATGCATGGCTATCGACCGTCGCCTCTCCCGAGTCCATAGGGAATTTGCAGTATGGGATAAGACTGTAAGTACCAATTGGATATCATGAAAAAGGGGTAAAAGTATTAAAAATAAGTATAATAATAATAACACATGGTTTCCAGGTGTTTAATGCCATTTTATTTGCTTCGTTCTGGCAATTATTATGAGCCGTTCTCCCCTCAGCAGCCTCCTGTGCCCCTGAGTGTAGCCTGCCCTGAGTGTAGCCTGCCCTGAGTGTAGCCTGCCCTGAGTGTAGCCTGCCCTGAGTGTAGCCTGCCCTGAGTGTAGCCTCCCTGAGTGTAGCCTCCCCTGAGTGTAGCCTGCCCTGAGTGTAGCCTCCCTGAGTGTAGCCTCCCCTGAGTGTAGCCTGCCCTGAGTGTAGCCTCCCTGAGTGTAGCCTCCCCTGAGTGTAGCCTGCCCTGAGTGTAGCCTGCCCTGAGTGTAGCCTGCCCTGAGTGTAGCCTCCCCTGAGTGTAGCCTCCCCTGAGTGTAGCCTCCCTGAGTGTAGCCTCCCCTGAGTGTAGCCTGCCCTGAGTGTAGCCTCCCCTGAGTGTAGCCTCCCCTGAGTGTAGCCTCCCCTGAGTGTAGCCTCCCCTGAGTGTAGCCTGCCCTGAGTGTAGCCTCCCCTGAGTGTAGCCTCCCCTGAGTGTAGCCTCCCCTGAGTGTAGCCTCCCCTGAGTGTAGCCTCCCCAGGTAGAGGAAGAAAAGGGATGTGTACATTAACAAACACTTGAGGGAACAGCGGCGATTTCATCGGGAAATGAACAGAAAATGATGGCCGATGTTGTGGTCAGAGGTTATAGGTCACCCACCTCTGCTTTGAATCATTTGTTGTCCTCAGTGTTTTGTCTCTTAGATCTGACTCAGTCTTGTTGGCGAGCTGTAATCTGCCATCACACTGTGCACTTGAAAATAAAGACAGAACATCAACCATTATGTTAGGAAAAGAAATAGCGAGAAAGAGATGAGTGTGTGAAAAGTACTTTATCTTTACATTTTTGTCATTTAGCAGACACTCTTTTCCTGAGTGACTTACAGTTAGCGCATTCAACTTAAGATAGCTAGGTGAGACCACCACATCAGTCATAGTAAGTACATTTTTCCTCAAAGTGGCTATCAGCAGTCAGAGTTAGTAAGGGATTAAAAAAACCTACTGTGAGTGTTAGTTCACAAAAGGAATGTATTTTTGTGGGGGGTTGAGGAGGTGGTGGAGGGGGCTGTGGGATTATTTAAGATACTCTTTGAAGAAGTAGGGTTTTAGATGTTTTTGGAAAATCATCAAGAAGTCTGCTGTCCTAGCTTCAGGGGGAAGCTGGTTCTACCATTGGGGTACCAGGACAGAGAGGAGCTTAGACTGGGCATCTCGAGATAGAGAGAGAGCACCACTGCCTGGTACGGCAATTGCTCGGCCTCCGACCACAAGGCACTACAGAGGGTAATGCGTACGGCCCAGTACATCACTGGGGCTAAGCTGCCTGCCATCCAGGATCTCTACACCAGGTGGTGTCAGAGGAAGGCCCTAAAAATTGTCCAAGACCCCAGCCACCCCAGTCATAGACTGTTCTCTCTACTACCGCATGGCAAGGGGTACCGGAGTGCCAAGTCTATGACAAAAAGGCTTCTCAACAGTTTTTACCCCCAAGCCATAAGACTCCTGAACAGGTAACCAAATGGCTACCCGGACTATTTGCATAGTGTGCCCCCCCCACAAACCCCTCTTTTACGCTGCTGCTACTCTCTGTTTATCATATATGCATAGTCACTAACTATACATTCATGTACATACATCAATTGGACTGACCAATGAGTGTCCCCGCACATTGGCTAAACTGGGCTATCTGCATTGTGTCCCACCACCCGCCAACCCCACTTTTTACGCTACTGCTACTCTCTGTTTATCATATATGCATAGTCACTTTAACCATATCTACATACTACCTCAATCAGCCCGACTAACCGGTGCCTGTATGTAGCCTCACCACTGTTATAGCCTCACTACTGTATATAGCCTCGCTACTGTTATTTTTCACTATATTTTTACTGCTTTATTTCCTATTGTTCACCTAATACCTTTTTTGCACTATTGGTTAGAGCCTGTAACTAAGCATTTTACTGTAAGGTCTAAATCTATTGTATTCGGTGCAAGTGACAAATAAACTTTGATTTGAAATGAGAGAGAGGACAGTGGAGCAAAACAGAACAGTGGAGGCCTATCAGAGGGAGATGAATTAAGATGGATTAGAATTTGGATGGCACTCAGAACACAAAGTGGGCTGTCTAATATCTAATCAGCTTCCCATTCAGCTGGTGCAAATTCCTCCCGTAAGTGCAGTGTCGGTCAGTTATTAACCCACTGTTGTCAAACATTTAGAGTTCATTACAGAGGCCGCATTGACCATTGCCTATTCATTTTAATTCATTGAAAATGAATATACTGAAATTGATGGGGATCATTCTGTTGCTAATTTGTACAGTAACTTCAGAAAGTATTAATACTTGTGGTGCGCGGGTTAGATGTTTGTTCACCCGCACCCACCCGCAATAGCTAATAATCCATCTGGAACCGCCCGACTATATGTGAGAAAGTCCAAATCTGAGGGTTGCACATGACCCTAACCGTAAATATAGAAATTGCGCTGTAGGCTACACTCAGATGGAAAGATTTTTTTGACAGGGGGTGCAGGATTTTTTTTGTGCCTAATACAGATATGTTTCTGCTTAGATTTTCCGACATTTTCATAGGCTATGTATAAGACAACTTGCAGCTTCTCTTCTGTCATTATATTTTGCCTTAGAAGACTAAATAAAGCAGTGCTCACCAGAATAATGTCATACATTTATAGAATGAATTGTCCTTACAAAATGCTCCAAATGACATCAGTTTGATCGGTTGTAAGGAAATAGAAAGCTGTGAAAATCCCCCAGCATGTTTCTGATAAAATTTCAGTTTGGCTTGGATTAATATTTGCTGTGGTTGAAATATGATCAGCTATCGGCTAAGGTGTAGGTAAACTTTCGACTTCAACTGTACATGTAGGAGCAGTCAGGACACACAACTGCAATGAGTTCTGATTACTAGTCTTCCTCGAGCAGCTTTGTGGATGGAAGCTGACGCTTCTCTAGAAGTAAAGGTGAGGACAGGTAAATGTCACATGACAGGTAAATAACTATACACAAAACACATCTACAATATTATCACGTCAGTGTATAGACGCAACATGAAAAATATCGCGTAGGAGTGTATAAAAAGGAGGTGAGTAAAGGATTACTCTATCAGAGCTGCGTGTAAAATACAGTACATGCACGGGTGGGTAAAAAAACGTGCAAGGCACATTGTGACGATGATCAATAACTCAGCAGAGCAAGGAAATACACAAAAGCCTGATCAGTCTAAGAAGGATTGTGTATACTAGAGAAAAAAGTTCGGATCTAGTTGTTTGTTTAATACGTTGGGGGCGACAGTGTCTAGGAGATGGATCCATTTACCCTCTTTTTGAAGTAAGAAAAGGTCAAAATCACCTCCTCTCCCATTCTTCCGCATTTTCTCTATAGCCCAGATCTTTAGTTCATTGACTGCGTGTTGGTGCTGAATAAAGTGGGCTGCTAGAGGGTAGTTCTCCTCCTTGCTCTAATAGAGCTTTTGTGTTCTATGACCCATGTCTCAGTGCGCGTGTGGTCTTCCCGATTTGTAATTTGGATCACGGGCACTGGATAATGTAGAGTGAGTCTATTCAACTTATTATGTGACTTGTTAAGCAGATTTTTACTCCTGAATTTATTTAAGCTTGCCATAGCAAGAATAGTTATTGACTAAAGACATTTCAGCTTTTAATTTTTAATTAATTTGTAACATTTTCGAAAAACTTAATTACACTTTGACATTATGGGGTATTATGGTGTGTAGACCAGTGTCCAAAAATCTGTCTAGAACACAACACAATGTGGAAAAAGTCAAGAGGTGTGAATACTTTCTGAAGGCACCCTAATTTGCATCATAATGGAAAGGCTGTTTTCCTCTGTCTTATCATTTGTTGGTCACTTTGAGTCATCATGGACTGTCAACATGTCCTCACTACTCTTCCATATTTGCCTTTTCATTTAATATGTGTGTGAAATCAGTGAGTTTTGAGCTGTGAGTACGAGTTATTGTGGGTGAGATCATCCATGTAATGGTTGAGGTGTTGTTGGTAAGTTGGTGCTGGTTATGAGTTAGTCATAAAAACTGAATTAATTGACTCTGTTAAGTTACACTCAGGTCAGGGGATCTGGAATCTGCTAGCACACCTTCATAGCGGCTAAAGATATTGATCATACTCTATATTGATGTTCATGCTCCTGATATAAATCCATTGCCATTCTGTTGTCAATGTGTGAATTTCAATGAATTTGAAAATAAACTCCCATTGTTTTACTACTTTTAGTATTTTTTGGTAGCATATTATATTCTATGAAATGTGTTCTGTGTGGAATGGCATAGGCTATCTTGTGTTGAATATGAGTTACTTATAATAACCCCTTCCTCCTTCTCTCTTTCTCTCCCTCTCCACAGCTAACCCAACAGGCCCGGCAGTGAAGGGCTACCCAGGTCCATCGGAGGGGGTGTTCCGTGAGTCAAGCAGTACCACAGGGATGGTGGTTGGCATCATAGCGGCAGCCGCTCTCTGTATCCTCATCCTGCTCTACGCCATGTACAAATACCGCAACCGGGACGAGGGATCTTACCATGTGGACGAGAGCCGTAACTACATCAGTAACACATCGCAGTCCAACGGGACGCTGGTGAAGGACAAACCGCCGAACGCAGCCAAGACCTCCTTTAAGAGCAAGAAGAATAAGGACAAGGAGTATTACGTGTGATCCTTACTGTCTCTGGTCTTCGCCACTGGCCCGACAAACTTTTTGACTCGAGAAGACCAATCAGGAGATCAGAAGACCACTAAAAAGTGTATAATAATGAACAAACGAAATTCAACAAAAACTACAAAATAACATTTTGTCTTTCATTTTACCCAAGACATGGTGGGATGATGTTATACCCGAATGCCAAATGGACTAAAAAATACAACAGAACATCTTCCTTTGGATTCTTAAAACCAACAAACTGGGCTTTAGGAAATAGCACCAGGGAGATAGAGGTACTCTATTGGACTATACTGAAGAGGGTTTGGAACTGCAGAATAATCAACAGGAGTACCTATACATCTTAAACCAACAAACAATCCAACCAATTGTTCAGTTTTATTCAGTTTATTACCAGGATATTGGTTGTCCAAACGGGAGAAGAGAGATGCAAACGGACGAGGAGAGGTATACAATTGAGGAAGATATATTACAACTATAAACTCCAATGTTTAATTTACATATCCTGTGTTTGTGTTAACTGGGAACTTTTCTACGAGAAAATACTTAAAACGCACAAATGAGGTAAATAAAGAAAACCCAACACCAAACATGTGCAACAACAGATGACGAGTGAATAGAAAAGAGATGGCATAATGGGAAGGCAAGGTAACAGTGAAGAAGAAAGGGAAAGGATAAATATGCTACCTACTGTATGTTTGACTAATCAGCCAAAGTATTTGCACTTTTTATGGTGGCAATGATGGCCAAAACACAGACTAAAGGAACATTTGGCTGCCTGATCTATCAACAGTGCAAAGACAAAATGGCCTCTGATTTATCTTGATCTAGAGAGACGTATGTCAAGTTATGATTAAGATTAATCTTTGCCAGTTAAGAAATCATGATGCCTTAGATTCCACACTGTTGTTGAAAACTAAGGCAAAGTGTTTATACAGAATCCCGGAAGGAGAAGTTCGAATGTTCTGAATGTGATCATTCTGATACTAGAACACTCCATGCACGCAAACGTATCTTATTACAGTACATGTTTATATACAGTACAACCACATCTATATGTGCTTTCTGGACAGTGACAAAGTGGTGTTTTATAGCCTGTTGTATAGATGACCACGCAAGCTATATCTGCTACTCCTCCAACCATTTTTGGAATAAAAAACAAATAAAAAAATGACAAAAATACCAAATTAAATGTTACTAAGTGTTGCTAGATATAGAAGATTTTATGATGACGTTGATCGGCATTTACTTTTCATTTCAGTTGAATTCTTTATTCCCCCGTTAAACATTTGTTTAGTTTTTATACAAATGCCAACCTGATCTAATAGATATATTGACCCCGCCCAGTAGTAGCCTGACCGTCCTCAAACTGTACAAGTTAATGATAGTGGACAGTAGAGACCTGGCATGATGATATGCAGGATGAGGTCATGTCTCCAGGGTATCACAAACTTTCTCCCCATTCCTGCTCCTTCCCAGTTCCTGGGGCAGTAACAGTAACGGATGGCCTTCCTCCCTATACCTGCCCCCCAAACTAAACCTAGCTATGTACAAATGAAGACGTATACTACTGATGATGTTGCTGTATGTGTTCCTATAAGTGGTCCTATAACATGATTGTTTAGTGTATGCTTGGGCTGATGCAAACAAACTGAAGAAGAAATAGGAAGCGATCATTTGAACCGTTTGTGTTTTTGTCATTCTACTGTCAGCTCTGTTCTGCTGTCCTGGTGACCTGATGGACTTGGAATGAGTGCTACTATGACCTATAAATAATGAGGACTATTATAAATTCTTTGATTGTTAATTTCTTTTTAATTTCTACATGTGCTATTTTTTTCTACAGTATTTTATGTTCAAATTGTGACAATGTCTTTATTATTGACCTCAGTAACATTTATTATGAAAAAAATAGTTTTGAAAAATGAAATGAATAAATGAAATAAAATGTTACCTAAGTGAACTTCAGTCTACTGTATGAGGTTCTATGGTAAAATCATTGTGCTTTGTTAATTACTAAATGGTTCATTGGTCTACCTTTCTGTTTTTTCTTTCTTATCGGTATCTTAAGTCATTTATCTTCGTTTCCTAGAAAGACCCTGTACATGCTATCTTTATTATAACTGCTTAAATTATACCTTATTTTATTCATCCATGCATTCATTAACAAACAGAACAATATAAGACCTTCATTCCTACAGTTTCAACATGTTAACCAATAATATTAAACCAGTTGAACAGCATGCACCCAGCTGGTTATGACAGTAACATGTTAACCAGTAATATTAAACCAGTTGAACAGCATGCACCCAGCTGGTTATGACAGTAACATGTTAACCGGTAATATTAAACCAGTTGAACAGCATGCACCCAGCTGGTTATGACAGTAACATGTTAACCAGTAATATTAAACCAGTTGAACAGCATGCACCCAGCTGGTTATGACAGTAACATGTTAACCAGTAATATTAAACCAGTTGAACAGCATGCACCCAGCTGGTTATGACAGCAAATTGTTGTTCACTCAGTTGTAGTTATAAATTACGGGCAATAAAAACTATAGACGGTATTGCATGCTTGCATCGCCAATGGCATCATATTCCCTATATAGTGCACTAGTTTTGATCTATGGGAATAGGGCTCACACTATAAAGGGAATAGGTTGCCATTTGGGAAGACGCACAGACATATCTCTCCTGCATACACAAAGTGCATGTATTTCAAGGCTAAGGAGATGATGCCTATATGCTGGCCTTGCCTCGTTCTGCCCCCTGGGGGGTATGGAGATGGAGCATGTTATGGAGACAGGAGAATGTCGAATGTAACTCCTAGCAGAAGCACAGTGAGAGCAAACCATGTGGTATAGAGCTTTCAGTAACACTTTCTGACTAATGAAGTATGACCTTATGACAAGCACCCCTAGTTATTGGACTGTACATATTGAATTCATATGGAATACATGTTTGTTTCTGTTATGTTTTTTGAAAACAACCCCATAGAATCATGCATTGAAAGGCACCAGTATAACTGAGAAATCCTCCACTCTTTCCTGTCTCACTAAAAGGCTAGCTAAATTAGCAGTTTCCTACACTAACATGGTTCCGTAATGAAATTAAGAGAACACACAATACAACACATAACTAATAAATGTGTGGAATTGTTGTGTATGCCAACAGCAACATTATACCCCCCTTAGCCATTAAGATGGCAAGATTATTGGAACAGATAAGATGACATGACTAAAAATATTTGACTCTACTGCTGTGAAGAAGGTAAACATTCCGGAAGGAAGTAGATTCCCAGCAGATCCTGAATCAGATACAGATCCTCTGAGACCTAGCTGTCTCAGAACATGCAACCCATGAAGAATCCACAATGTCAACCTGGCAGGGATCAATAACGCTATGAACGAATTGACTCACTGATTTGAGGGAACTTCATAGAGAGGTATAAAAGGATGAGGAAGGAAGGAGGGGGTAGTGAGTGACATATGTTGTAAAATGAAAGACGATAAGGGCAATAGCAGACTGACGATGAGAAGAGGACTGACGATGAGACGTGGACCAAAGATGCCTCTGTATTAAGAAGGAGAGATGAATTGACAAAGGACATTTTGAATAACGTTAAATAGGCGAAAGGGAGCTGACAGATTTATTAAACTAGGGTACATCTTTTATGCTCTGTGAGAGGACGGTGGAGGAAGGAAGTATTTTTAGTAACTTGTTTATCCATGCTTCTCTCTTCTCTTCTCCGTCTTTTTCTTTCCCATGCGCTGTCATTTTTTTTCACTGAGGCTCTCTCGTCCTTCCTCCCTCGCTATCTGCGCTGTATATGTCAGACACCTCTTTCTCCCTCTCTCTCTCACTCACTATATCCCTCTCTCTCCCACTCCCTCTATCTCTCCCCTCTCTCTCCCCCTTTATCTCTCCCCTCTCTCTCCCCCTCTATCTATCCCCCTCTCCCCTCCCTCTATCTCACTCCCTCTCCCCTCCCTCTATCTCACTCCCTCTATGTCTCTCTCCCTCCCTGTATCCCTCTCTCCCCCTTTCCTGTATCTCCCTCTCTCCCTCTCTCCATCCCTCCCTCCCTCTCTCCTTCCCTCCCTCCCTGTATCTCTCACTCTCTCTCTCGTTCTTTTTCTTTAGTTCTCTCCCTCTCTACTCCCTCCCTCTTTCTCTTTCTCCATCTACCTCTCCCTCTCCCGGTATTCTCTCTCTCCCCTCCCAGTAACTCTCTCTCCCTTTGCCTTACCCTTACACTCTCTCGCATTCTACTCCCTCCCTCCCTTTCTCTCTCCCTCTCCCCGTATCTCTCTCTCCTCCCTCTCTGTCTGAGCTTGCTGTACCACACGTTCCTTTAATTCGACATGCTCATGTAATTCTCCTTCACTGCATCAACCAAATTTTTTCCACTTTCACTCCCCCGTCCCGACCCCTGATAGAGCCACGTCATAGGGATCCTACTCCTGCTTCTTATGGAGTGACGACCCCCTCTTGAAGATCTATTCTACGTACATGGACCGATGTACAGTATGATAATGTTGACATAATTATAATAAAAACATATGAAAACCGTTTTGAAAGAAATCATGCAGGGCTCGACATTAAGCTAGCGTCCCACCTCGCCAACATCTGGTGATATTGCTCTGCGCGAAATTCAAAATACAAAACTCGTAACATAAAACATTAATGAAAATACAAAGTGTCCTATATCGTTTAAAAGCTTAACTTGTTGTTAATCCAGCCACTTTGTCAGATTTCAAAAAGGCTTTACGGCGAAAGCATACCATGCGATTATCTGAGGACAGCGCCTCGCATACAAAAGCATTACAAACATTTTCCAAACAAGCAGAGGCGTCACAAAAGTCAGAAATAGCTATACAATAAATCACTTACATTTGAAGATCTTCCTCTGTTTGCATTCCCAAGGGTACCAGCTACATCACAAATGGTTGTTTTGTTTGATAAAGTCCTTTTTTATATCCAAAAAAAGTCAGTTTAGTTGGCACTCTTGATTCAGTAATCCACCGGTTTCCCTCGTTCAAAATGCATACAAAGGAATCCCAAAAGTTACCAATAAACTTTGTCCAAACAAGTCAAACAACATATCTAATCAATCCTCAGGTAACCTAATATGTAAATGAACTATAACATTTCAGACGGAGAATAGCATGTTCATTGGGCTACAATATCGGCCTGCTAGCTACCTAGAGCTACTTGGAACCCTACTAATTCCACGACTGGTCTATCGACGTCACCGCACAAAGAGGCAAAAACAGACTTACCCACATCGCGACGCCCCCCCCCCCCCTCCCCCTCAAAGGCTAACTTTCTAGCCCCTGCTATCTGCTTGCTTGCTAACCCGGTCTGCTAACTGCTAAACTGCCGGGCCCTGGTCTGCTAACTGCTAGCTTGCCTGCCCAGTCTGCTAACTGCTAGCCCTTGCTAACTGCTTGCTTGCTAACCCGGTCTGCTAACTGCTAGCTTGCCTGCCCGGTCTGCTAACTGCTAGCCCTTGCTAACTGCTTGCTTGATAACCCGGTCTGCTAACTGCTAGCTTGCCCTGGTCTACTAACTGCTAGCCCATGCTAACTGCTTGCTTGCTAACCCGGCCTGCTAACTGCTAGCTTGGCCTGGTCTACTAGCTGCTAGCTTGTTTAGCTCCGGCCTACTAACTGTTAGATTGTTAGCCTGCTAACTGTCTGAATCGCCGTGTCCCCTGCCAGCCCAACCACTAAACTGGACCCATATGTTCACTTGGCTATGCATGCCTCTCTCTAATAAACAATAAGCCTTGTCCATTACTGTCCTGGTTAGTGATTACTGTCTTATTTCACTGTAGAGCCTCTAGCCCTGCTCAATATGCCTTAACCAACCATGTTGTTCCACCTCCTACATATGCGATGACATCACCTGGTTTAAACATCTCTAGAGACTATATCTCTCTCTTCATTACTCAATGCCTAGGTTTAGCTCCAATGTACTCACATTATACTTTACCTTTGTCTGTACACTATGCCTTGAATCTATGCTATCGTGCCTAGATACCTGCTCCCTTTACTCTCTGTTCTGAACGTGCTAGAGGGCCAGTTCGTATAGTCTTTAGCCGTACCCTTATCCTACTTCTCCTCTGTTCCTCTGGTGATGTGGAGGTTAATTCAGGTCCTGCAGTGCCTAGCTCCACTCCCACCCCCCAGGTGCTCTCATTTGTTGACTTCTGTAAACGTAAAAGCCTTGGTTTCATGAATGTTAACATTAGAAGCCTACTCCCTAAGTTTGTTTTACTCACTGCTTTAGCACACTCTGCCAACCCAGATGTCTTAGTCGTGTCTGAATCCTGGCTTAGGAAAACCACCAAAAACCCTGAAATCTCCATTGCTAACTATAACGTTTTCCGCCAAGATAGAACTGCCAAAGGGGGCGGTGTTGCAATCTACTGCAAAGATAGCCTGCAGAGTTCTGTATTACTTTCTAAGTCTGTACCCAAACAATTTGAGCTTCTACTTCTAAAAATTCACCTTTCCAGAAACAAGTCTCTCACTGTTGCCGCTTGCTATAGATGTCCCTCTGCCCCCAGCTATGCCCTCGATACTATATGTGAACTGATTGCCCCCCATCTATCTTCTGAGCTCGTGCTACTAGGTGACCTAAACTGGGACATGCTTAACCCTTCCGTGGTCTTGGGGTCAGGGTGACCCAGGCCCTGTGTTTCCAGGGCTCCCGCTCTGCGCACGTGGGTCAGAGCGACCCTGCCAGCCACTGGCGAGGCGTATGCCGTTGAGTGTAGTAGAGAGTCTGCGAGTGTGGTGAGGTTGTGCCTGGCTCCCCGCTCCCTGCTCTGCGCTCTGTGCTCGTGGGTCAGAGCGAGCCTGCCAGCCACTGGCAAGGCGTATGCCGTTGAGTGTAGTAGAGAGTCTGCGAGTATGCCGTTGAGTGTGGTAGAGAGTTTGCGAGTGTGGCGAGGTTGTGGGTGGCTCCCAGCTCTGTGCTCTGTGCTCTGTGCTCGTGGGTCAGAGTGACCCAGCCAGCCACTACACAGGTCCAGACATGCCTCGCTGTGTGCTAGAGAGCAGCCAAGTGTTATAGTTGTGCTCTGTGCTCGTGGGTCAGAGCGACCCTGCCAGCCACTGCACAGGTCCAGACATGCCCCGCTGTGTGCTAGAGAGCAGCCAAGTGTTATAGTTGTGCTCTGTGCTCTGTGCTCACGGGTGAGAGCGACCCAGGCCCTGTGTTTCCAGGGCTCCCGCTCTGTGCACTGCGCTCGTGGGTCAGAGCGGCCCTGCCAGCCACTGGCGAGGCGTATGCCGTTGAGTGTAGTAGAGAGTCTGCGAGTGTGGCGAGGTTGTGCCTGGCTCCCCGCTCTGCGCTCTTGGGTCAGAACGACCCAGCCAGCCACTACACAGGTCCAGACATGCCCCGCTGTGTGCTAGAGAGCAGCCAAGTGTAATTGTGGTGCTCTGTGCTCTGCGCTCACGGGTCAGAGCGACCCTACCTACCACGGGCGAGGCGTATGCCGTTTAGTGTAGTAGAGAGTCAGCGAGTGTGGCGAGGTTGTGCCTGGCTCTCCGCTCTGCGCTCTGCGGTCGTTGGTCAGAGCGACCCAGCCAGCCACTACACAGGTCCAGACATGCCCCGCTGTGTGCTAGAGAGCAGCCAAGTGTTATTGTTGTGCTCTGTGCTCTGTGCTCGTGGGTCAGAGCGATCCAGGCCCTGTGTTTCCAGGGCTCCCGCTCTGCGCTCTTGGGTCAGCCACTGGCGAGGCGTATGCCGTTGAGTGTAGTAGAGAGTCTGCGAGTGTGGCGAGGTTGTGGGTGGCTCCCCGCTCTGCACTCTGTACTCTGTGCTCTGTGCTCTGCGGTCGTGGGTCAGAGCGACCCAGGCCCTGTGTTTCCAGGGCTCCCGCTCTGTGCTCTGTGCTCTGCGCTCGGTGGGTCAGAGCAACCCAGCCAGCCACTGCACAGGTCCATACATGCTCCGCTGTGTGCTAGAGAGCAGCCAAGTGTTATTGTGGCTCGGGTGGGGTGGGTCAGCTGCACACGGCTACACACAAGCGCGCAAGCCAGCCTCGTGCATTTTCAGGTCTCGGCCTCCCGCGTAAGCCGGCCGGCCGACCGTATGTAGAGAGGATACTAATATTGTCAGCGGCACACACACCCACCCACACCCACACACACACACACACACAAAGTGACCGGCGCCCCACGTGTGCCAAGTGCGCTCTTCCCCGCCGCTCAGTGGAGCCGAGCGGCCATGGCCGTGCGTTTTACGGTCGCGCAGGTTCTAGAACAGATCTTGTCCAGCGTGGACCAGGAAGAATACTCAGATTCCCAGGAGGAGGAGGAAGAGGAAGAGGTTTCGGAAGACGACGACGGGGAGGAATACAACCCCTGAGTGCCGCGAGGTCGACGATGCTTCTTCTCCCTCTTCTGAGAAAAAGCCTGAGGAAGCACCCGAGGACGAGCACGAGGACCAACTTGAGGACCAAAGGGAGACGCCGTTGCTGTCGAAAAACGGCTAAATCGAATGGTCCCCGGTGGCCTATGGCCGCGGCCGCCACTGCAGGACCCTCGCGATCTGCCACGCCGGGCCGGACAAGACTCCGGACCCCACGGCCTATGCCGCAACCCAGGCCTGTGACATCGCGTTCGCCTTCCACCTGTTTGTCACACCGACGATAGAAAGGATAATTGTGGAAATGACGAACCTGCACGGGGCAAGAAAATACCGCGACGACGGCTGGTGACCCATGGACGCCACGGACCTGCGCGCCTACGTAGGGCTGCTGATCTTAGCGGGCATCTACAGGTCCCGAGGAGAGGCCGCGGCAAGCCTGCGGGACGCCGAGAGCGGCAGGACTGTGTTCCGAGCCACCATGGCGCTCAAGGTCTTTCACATGTACTCGAGGCTGCTGGGATTCGGCGACCGCCAGTCGAGACCCGCCAGACTCGCCACGGACAAACTCGCAGCCATACGAGAGGTCTGGGACCTGTGGGAGGCGTGGCTGCCGGCCCTCTACATCCCAGGGCCTGACGTGACGGTAGACGAGCGACTGGTCCCGTTCAGAGGTACTGTGCGTGTGTGTGCGTGTGTGCGTGCGCGTGTGTGCGTATATGTCTATAGAGAGGTAGTAGCTGTAGCAGCGGTACCAGAGGCTGTGGCAGCACTAGCAGCACTAGCAGCGTGTTTAACACAAAAGGCCCAATGAGACAGTAACGACACTAATCTCTTGTCCCATTTCCAAAAGGCCGCTGTCCTTTCCGTCAGTACATTCCCAGCAAGCCGGTGAAATACGTAATCAAGTCATGGGTGGCCTGCGACGCCATGTCCAGCTACGCTTGGAAGATGCCAGTGTACACCGGCAAGGCGGCCGGCGGAGTCCCCGAGAAGAACCAGAGGATGCGCGTCGTCCTCGATCTGACAACAGGACTGAGCGGTCACAACGTCACCTGTGACAACTTCTTCACCTCCTATGAACTGGGCCAGCGGCTCCTCGAGAGGAACCTCACCATGGTGGGCACGGTGAGAAAGAACAAGGCCGAGCTCCCGCCCGCGCTGCTCGAGTCCAGGTGCAGACAAGTCCTGTCCTCCAGGTTTGCCTTCACTCCCACCGCCACTCTAGTGTCCTACCTGGCAAAGAAAAACAAGAACGTGCTACTTTTGAGCACGCTGCACACAGAGGGCCACATTAGCGATCGCCGCGAAAGGAAGCCGGCCGTCATCCTAGACTACAGCTGCAACAAGGGCGCGTGGACAACCTAGACAAGGTGGTCGGCACCTACAGCTGCAGACAGATGGCTGCCCGCTGGCCCCTGGTCGTCTTTCACAACATCCTCGACGTGTCCTCCTACAACGCCTTTGTCATATGGCGAGAGATCACGCCTAACTGGATGCCTTGCAAGCGGAACAAGCACAGGGTGTTCCTCGAGCAGCTGGGAAAGGCCACCGGGGCAATTAAGAGGAAGAGGTGTCAGCTCTGCCCACCCAAGAAGGACTCTATGACACACACGGTGTGCTGCAGGTGTAAGAAATACATCTGCAAAGGCTGTTCACACGCATACTGTCACACTTGCGCACATTGGGCCCTTAGCCAGGATGGGACAGGTTGACCCGGACACAATACGAGGACGACGGGAGGGTTAACACCCCGGCCATCCTACAAACTAAGCTTGATGCCCTCAATCTCACACAAATTATCAATGAACCTACCAGGTACAACCCCAAATCAGTAAACACGGGCACCCTCATAGATGTCATCCTAAGTAATTCGCCCTCCAAATAGACCTCTGCTATTTTCAATCAAGATCTCAGCGATCACTGCCTCATTGCCTGCATCACCCTCCACAGCAACCCGCCAAAGCCATTTCTCCTTTACCCAAATCCAGATAGCAGATGTTCTGAAAGAGCTGCAAAATCTGGACCCCAACAAATCAGCCGGGCTAGACAATCTGGACCCTCTTTTTCTAAAATGATCTGCCGAAATTGTTGCATCCTCTATTACTAGCCTGTTCAACCTCTCTTTCGTATCGTCTGAGATTCCAAAAGATTGGAAAGCTGCCGCGGTCATCCCCCTCTTCAAAGGGGGTGACACTCTAGACCCAAACTGCTACAGACCTATACAGTGCCTTGCGAAAGTATTCGGCCCCATTGAACTTTGCGACCTTTTGCCACATTTCAGGCTTCAAACATAAAGATATAAAACTGTATTTTTTTGTGAAGAATCAACAACAAGTGGGACACAATCATGAAGTGGAACGACATTTATTGGATATTTCAATTTTTTTTAGCAAATCAAAAACTGAAAAATTGGGCGTGCAAAATTATTCAGCCCCTTTACTTTCAGTACAGCACTCTCTCCAGAAGTTCAGTGAGGATCTCTGAATGATCCAATGTTGACCTAAATGACTAATGATGATAAATACAATCCACCTGTGTGTAATCAAGTCTCCGTATAAATGCACATGCACTGTGATAGTCTCAGAGGTCCGTTAAAAGCGCAGAGAGCATCATGAAGAACAAGGAACACACCAGGCAGGTCCGAGATACTGTTGTGAAGATGTTTAAAGCCGGATTTGGATACAAAAAGATTTCCCAAGCTTTAAATATCCCAAGGAGCACTGTGCAACCGATAATATTGAAATGGAAGGAGTATCAGACCACTGCAAATCTACCAAGACCTGGCCGTCCCTCTAAACTTTCAGCTCATACAAGGTGAAGACTGATCAGAGATGCAGCCAAGAGGCCCATGATCACTCTGGATGAACTGCAGAGATCTACAGCTGAGGTGGGAGACTCTGTCCATAGGACAACAATCAGCCGTATATTGCACAAATCTGGCCTTTATGGAAGAGTGGCAAGAAGAAAGCCATTTCTTAAAGATATCCATAAAACGTGTTGTTTAAAGTTTGCCACAAGCCACCTGGGAGACACACCAAACATGTGGAAGAAGGTGGTCTGGTCAGATGAAACCAAAATTGAACTTTTTGGCAACAATGCAAAACGTTATGTTTGGCGTAAAAGCAACACAGCTCATCACCCTGAACACACCATCACCACTGTCAAACATGGTGGTGGCAGCATCATGGTTTGGGCCAGCTTTTCTTTAGCAGGGACAGGGAAGATGGTTAACATTGATGGGAAGATGGATGGAGCCAAATACAGGACCATTATGGAAGAAAACCTGATGGAGTCTGCAAAAGACCTGAGACTGGGACGGAGATTTGTCTTCCAACAAGACAATGATCCAAAACATAAAGCAAAATCTACAATGGAATGGTTCAAAAATAAACATATCCAGGTGTTAGAATGGCCAAGTCAAAGTCCAGACCTGAATCCAATCGAGAATCTGTGGAAAGAACTGAAAACTGCTGTTCACAAATGCTCTCCATCCAACCTCACTGAGCTCAAGCTATTTTGCAAGGAGGAATGGGAAAAAATTTCAGTCTCTCGATGTGCAAAACTGATAGAGACTTACCCCAAGCGACTTACAGCTGTAATCGCAGCAAAAGGTGGCGCTACAAAGTATTAACTTAAAGGGGCTGAATAATTTTGCACGCCCAATTTTTCAGTTTTTGATTTGTTAAAAAAGTTTGAAATATCCAATAAATGCCGTTCCGCTTCATGATTGTGTCCCACTTGTTGTTGATTCTTCACAAAAAAATACTGTTTTATATCTTTGTTTGAATTCTGAAATGTGGCAAAAGGTCGCAAAGTTCAAGGGGGCCGAATACTTTCGCAAGGCACTGTATCTTTCCTACCCTGTCTTTCTAAGGTCTTCGAAAGCCAAGGTAACAAACAGATTACTGACCATTTCGAATCTCACCATACCTTCTCCGCTACGCAATCTGGTTTCAGACCTGGTCATGGGTGCACCTCAGCCACGCTGAAGGTTCTAAACGACATCATAACCGCCATCGATAAGAGACATTACTGTGCAGCCGTATTCATCGACCTGGCCAAGGCTTTCGACTCTGTCAATCACAACATACTTATTGGCAGACTCGACAGCCTTGGTTTCTCAAATAATTGCCTCACCTGGTTTACCAACTACTTCTCTGATCGAGTTCAGTGTGTCAAATCGGAGGGCCTGTTGTCTGGACCTCTGACAGTCTCTATGGGTGTGCCACAGGGTTCAATTCTCAGGCCGACTCTCTTTTCTGTATACATCAATGATGTTGCTCTTGCTGCTGGTGATTCTCTGATCCACCTCTACGCAGACGACACCATTCTGTATACTTCTGACCCCTCCTTGGACACTGTGTTAACTAACCTCCAGACGAGCTTCAATGCCATACAACTCTCCTTCCGTGGCCTCCAACTGCTCTTAAATGCAAGTAAAACTAAATGCATGCTTTTCAATCGATCACTGCCCGCACCTGCTCACCCGTCCAGCATCACTACTCTGGACGGCTCTGACTTAGAATACGTGGACAACTACAAATACCTGGGTGTCTGGCTAGACTATAAACTCTCCTTCCAGACTCACATTAAGCATCGCCAATCCAAAATTAAATCTAGAATCAGCTTCCTATATCACAGCAAAGCATCCTTCACTCATGCTGCCAAACATACCCTAGTAAAACTGACCATCCTACCGATCCTCGACTTCGGTGATGTCATCTATAAAATAGCTTCCAACACTCTACTCAACAAACTGGATGCAGTCTATCACAGTGCCATCCGTTTTGTCACCAAAGCCCCATACACTACCCACCATTGCGACCTGTGCGCTCTCGTTGGTTGGCCCTTGCTTCATACTCGTCGCCAAGCCCTCTGGCTACAGGTTATCTACAAGTCTCTGCTAGGTAAAGCCCCCCCTTATCTCAGCTTACTGGTCACCATAGCAGCACCCACTCGTAGCACGTGCTCCAGCAGGTATATCTCACTGGTCACCCCCAAAGCCAATTCCTTCTTTGGTCGTCTTTCCTTCCAGTTCTCTGCTGCCCATGACTGGAAAGTATTGCAAAAATCTCTGAAGCTGGAGACTCACATCTCCCTCACTAGCTTTAAGCACCAGCTGTCAGAGCAGTTTACAGATCACTGCACCTGTACTTAGCCTATCTGTAAACAGCCCATCTATCTACCTACCTCATCCCCATACTCCAGTGTTTATTTGCTATATTGTAATTACTTCACCACCATGGCCTATTTATTTCATTAACTTACCTCATAGACTTTTTGTTTTCTTTTGTTCTACTGTATTATTGACTGTATGTTTTGTTTATTCCATGTGTAACTCTGTGTTGTTGTATGTGTCGACTTGCTACGCTTTATCTAGGCCAGGTCGCAGTTGCAAATGAGAACTTGTTCTCAACTAGCCTACCTGGTTAAATAAAGGTGAAAAAATAAAATAAATCAATCAATAAATTACCGGAGATAAATAACGAAGTGTGCCCTCATCCACATGCGCCACAATGCCACAGTCAAAACGGGAGCCACCTAAAAAACCTAAAAATGTTAGCTTATTTTTCAAAAAACAAGCCTGAAACTCTTTCTAAAGACTGTGGACATCTAGTGGAAGCACTAGGAACTGCAATGTGGGAGGTATTCCTTTGATTTTCCCATAGACAGCCATATCAAACAAAAAAAATCTGGATGGATTCTCCTCGGGTTTTTGCCTGCCATATAAGTTCTGTTATACTCACAGACGTTATCTTAATAGTTTTAGAAACTTTAGAGTGTTTTCTATTCAATACTACCAATGATTTGCATATCCTAGCTTCTGGGCCTGAGTAACGGGCAGTTTACTTTGGGCACCTCAGTCATCCAAACTTCTGAATACTGCCCCCTAACCTGAAGAAAAAACCTGTTTATCCACTTGTCCCTCAGACAAGGTGACTGAAAATATTGTTGTGTTGTTTGATGCAAGAAACCATTTTACAAAATAAAATTCATTATTATTCCCATACCATACCTTAAGGGAAAATTTTGACGCTTGCCATATGGTTAGTGAGAAAGTCCATATTGCAAATGTACGGTACCTTACTAGACGTCCAAAAACGTTTGTAAAATTTGCGGACGGCGTCGGGCCGTGGGGCAGGGTTGGATCTTCCAGAAAGTCATCAAACGAACTCTCTCGGACATTCGGTTTCCGTTTTTATAAAATATTCAAATTTTGGTCATTTTTCCGCTGTCCCGGTAAATCCCACAAGAGTGCGAATGGAATCATATTGCAAATGTACAAAACATCACGAATCACGACGTGGCCTTATCTCCTAAACGGAAAAGACTTTGAAGATGAAACTTGGTGAACATAGGTTTGGCATAATGGGCAGTTGGCCCCGAACAAGATGGCCTCAACGGTTTTTGAGTTATGGCCATTTTTCTGGGATTAAAGGTCCAAAATGAAAATAGAGCAATAATTTTTCCGCTTCACGTCAAAGTAAAGGAACCTACGGTGTCAAAAAAAAAAACAACCAGACATTTATCTACCGTCATTTAAGAGAAATCGTACAATGTCAAATTGGTGATGTTCAAAAATAGGTGTTTTTTTTAACAGTTACAGATCCAGTTGCAGCGTGTTCATACAAAAAAAATTAAAGTGTGTTTCGGAGCTCTACGAGATTTCTGTGACGTTCTGTGATTTTCTGAAATAACACACACTCACTAAACCATCCGTAAATAAGTCAGTAATTAACGTAAAGACTTAAAAGTCCAAATTCTATAATTGCCTACCCCAAGGAGCATATGTGTTCACTTTCAGCTTCCTGTGTAAACCGGAAGTGCCTTAAAATGGTGTCATAGGTGCTGTTTCGAAGGGTTAAAAAGGTCAGATCTTTTCAAAACTTCATATGTGTGATTAGGCAACCCTCATGAACTGTAAGTCAGTCATTTCTCCCAACAGATGTCAAAGATAAGCTCTCTCACACACACACACACACACACACACACACACACACACACACACACACATCAAGGATGGAGTGACAACGTGCGGTGCTCAAAGACACACAGAGCCTGCAATGACATTTCCATATTCTCAAGGCCGTGCCGAGTTCAACGAGATGCCCCGCTTGACCGTAGCTCGCTCTGAGTGCAGCGACAGTGAAAAAAGTAGGCTCAAAATGAAGCCTGGCCCTAAATGTCATTTGCTTTTGGGTGACAGTAAGATAACCGTTAGGGTGAGAACCACAATTCGACCTCAGGTACGTTCCTGAGGTCCTCCCGATCTGTGCAAGCCTTACCTTGACTGTGTGGCATTAACCCTTAGCAGTAAATCCGGGTTTTTTGATCTCACAGATTACAATGACTTCTCTCCCCATAGGAATACATTGCCTGCTCCTCTAAAGTCAACCTGAATCCTATGTGGGTTATGAATGCCTTATGAACCTGTCTTCAATGACAGTCCATCAGGACACTATGAGGTCTACCTTTGTCGATTCTAAGCTTCCTGAAGGAACCAGAAGTTGTAAAAATCATCCTAAAAGTGTTTTTCCATACCCAACCAGCAGTTTGATAGAAATAGTGCATTCTAGCCTGTGTAAATCAGTCAGTTCTTAACGTAAAGTCTTAAAACTCAGGATTCTGTAAAAGCATACCCCAATGAGGATATGGCTTTACTGTTAGCTTCCTGTGCCAACCGGAAGTGCCATAATTAGTGTCAGAGGCGCTGTTTCGAAGGGTTAAAAAAGTCAGATCTTTCCCAAACTTAATTTGTGCGATTAGACAACCGTCATGAACTGTAAATCAGTCATGTCTCCCATAAAATTTCCAAGAAAAACTAAATGACACACACACACAGCTTCGAAGGAGGGACACATTGGGGTGCATAGAGATAGACAGTGCCTGCAATAGTTAACTTTGTTCAAACTATTAAAGAACCGTCAGACCTATAGTTCTGAAACTTTAGAAATCTGTTCTAGAGCTCAGGTCGATGGTGCGTGGTGAGTTATGTGGCTCTAGTAGGTTCTCGGATTCAGAAACAGCCTCTTACATTTGCAATAACTTCAATTCATTTTTGCATAACGAAAATGCCGACATTTAGAAATGTCCCAGAGTCGCAAGACTAGGTGCATTGCGACCGCCTCTGCCCATATAGACGGACCCCAACGTTTCTGTCTGATAGCTCATTCAAGGACCCCTTAGCAAGTCATGGAAAAAAAGTGTATTTTCAGCACCAATTAAGGTCTTGCTCGGGCACCAAATGACCTATCGAGCCGAAACTTGGGATTCGGGGTCACCTCAGGTAGGCCTACACATAATGTCAGAACTGGACCCGCAGCTAGAACTTAACTACGTGTTTTACGTTTTTATTATGGTTTGAACAGAAGGTGTTGTGAATTTTGGGCCAGCTCCGAAGTATGTGATAGTTGGCTTCTAAACGAGTTGGAAAAAGTGGGTGTGGTGTCAGTTTGTATCAGTTTGGTGTCAGAATGATATCTAATTGACTGATGGACGGTGACTTTTGTCCATTTGCAATACGTTTAAACAGTGAGGTACCATCACCAAAGTGGCATTCTGAAATCAACACAACGAGCGATGGAGAGGAACCACTATCACTGCCCGGCCATCCTGTGTTCATCAGGCCTGTCAATTTTGCATTTCTGCAGGATTTTTGAGCATGACAAATTCGTGATGGTAAATGCCCATTGAAACATTGCAAATGCACATGCATTTGCAATATGATTCAACAGTAAAAAAACATCACCAAATGGACATGATGAAATCAACTCAACGCGCGATGGAGAGGAAGCACTATCACTGCCTGGCCATCCTGTGTTCATCAGGCCAGTCAATTTTGCATTTTTTTACTGCAGGAGTTTTGAGCATGACAAATTTGTGATGGTAAATGCCCATTGAAACATATTGCAAATGCACGTGCATTTGCAATATGATTCAACAGTGAAAAAACATCACCAAATGGACTCTAGTCATGGTTTTAAACCGGTATGTTAATGCACACACAGTAATCTGAGCCATCCGATTGGCCAGCGGTAAGCCTATAGTGTACTTGATTTGCTATCTGGGCCGCCACGAAGGCAAAAAATGAATTTTTACAGAAATGTTTTGTCATCGACTAGGAATGCCTTGGATATGGACGTGTCCGCTGCTCTAGAAAGTTGAGTGTAGTTCAATCCGGTGCTTCTCTTTGTGGGATAATATTTATTCTGTGTGGCAGTCCCAGGGGAGCTGCCTGTCAGTCCCAGGGGAGCTGCCTGTCAGTCCCAGGGGAGCTGCCTGTCAGTCCCAGGGGAGCTGCCTGTCAGTCTCGGGGTTACAGCGCGCCGGAGCGCGCACGCAGCACATAGGGAAAATTGCCACTCTACTTGACCATTTAGGACTCATGATTTGGACTTGAGCTATATGACTGGTGCGATTCGATTTGTCATCTTGCGCTTTATGTAAGACTATCTGTCCTTTATGTCGGAGTGCTGCAGGTTCTGTGGGTTCTGTGTCTTGACCAATCAGATTCACGGAAATCACAGGTTGCTCAGGCCAGACACAAAGCACATCGGCTAGGCTACCTTGACCTTCAATCCAAAATGAATAACTGAAACTAATCAAACAGCACAATACTGATTACATAAATATTTACTTGCAGTTGCATAAGCCTATATGATGCAAACCTGCATCAATCAAGCTCAGCCCTGTGAGTTCTATTGTCCAATGGCAGTGGTTGTATCTGCTTAAATTTAAGTCAGGTTTAAAATATCCTTAATTTTAACAAGTGCAAGGCTGCTGCAGTTTGACAGGATTTTCATCAATAGAGGTTTTCAGAAATAGAGTTTTCTAATTTGTTATAGGCTGTTTTTAAGGACATGTAAATGTCACTTTATAGATGGCGCTGGCTGTGCCAGGTTGGATTTGAATGCATATATCCCTAAAATGTCTCAAATGTCTGGTAAATTAAAATCTTCCCTATCATTTTGTCCAGCGCCAATTTGGCCTAAAGAATACTCTGAAATGGCTCATCGTTTTGGAATATTCACTTGAAAATCAGTCGGCAATTGGAAGGAAATCTAAAGCCTCTGGCAAGTGCGCTAGTCCAGCGTCACTTTGATTATGCCTGCACATCATGGTTCACCAGCAGCTCCAAACATCTAAAGAATAAGCTACCAGCCAAACAAGCTTGTAAGAATTGTGCTTAAACTCCCCCCTCATACTCATCTGGAGGTTGAGCATTTCTCTCTATCTCTGCAATGTGTCTGTATCTAGGTGACTAAATGTATTAATGTAAAAAATAGGGTGGAAGTAAGTCCCCGACTTTATTGTGCAATACCGGTCAATTTAAACAAATCTTTGTGTACATTATGCATTTTTTTAAATCAATTAAAATCAATCACTTCAAACGGTGCAGAGGCCAATTGATGAATGGAAAGGGACATATGTTATAGAACACCAAACACTTTGATGACATTCTGAGATTTTCAAGCCTTCGATTCTGGGTAATCCTACAAGGTAGGGGTGGATGTATTAATTTTGGTGTTGAAAATGCAAAACATGATATTGAAGTGCCCGAAGTCGGTATGTTTTGTTTATTTGTTGTGTGGTGCATTGGCACAGATACCTGTTGGCGGAAAATGTGTTGCATATATTTTATATAATCATAAATATGACTTCAAAATGTTAAAAATCAGATTTTCCCCTAGCTGATTGTATGCAGCCTGCTCTGATTGTAGTGTAATGAATTAAGCAGAGAGACAGAGTGAGAGCTTCTGTGATGGTCAGCGAACCCTCAACCTTCTGGCCCGTAGCCCTGTGTGGCATCGACTCTGCCACAAAAGCTGAAGTGGCAAAGTCGACATCCACATTAGACACAGTTGTAATTTGTGGCCGTAAATATTCTTTTGAGTTAATTCTTTGAGGGGGGATGATGTTCAATTTAACGGAGGGTCATGTGAAAATATTTTTTACATTGGGGGGAGAATTATATTTTTTTATGACACCTTGAGTTGGACCAGCCAATCCCCCCAATACATTTCCATCGGTCTCTAATTATAGTATATATTCCATTAAGCAGATGCTTTACTCTATTGTAGACCCTGTGTGCCTGAACTGCACTGCATCTTGCTGTAAATGTAAGGTAACAGAGAAATGCAAGTTAAAAGGTTGTAACTAGTTAAACATTTTGACCATGTAGCCAGAAAGAGATGTCTAAGGTGAAGTGCAGGACCAAGCTTTAAGTGGCGAGACATTTTATATCACATTTAGTTCCGCACTCTCTGTAACTTTTGCATTTTGAAAGAAAGTCACTTAAGCAGAGCACACTAAACGTATGTATCACCCTCATCTCAAACAGCTGTATTCTGTGAATTACACTGAACGAAAATACAAACAGAAGCAGACATGCAGTTGTCTTCAGACTACTCTGAATACTTTCTGTTGAAATGTGATCTCTGACACCTATTGGATACTGTGAAAAAGGAATGATGCAACTCCAATAGATCTCTGTAATGTTAGTGTAAATCAGGGGTAGGCAACCCTGGTCCTGGAGTGCCGCAGATATACTGAACAAAATATAAACTCAACATGTTAAGTGTTGTTTCATGAGCTGAAATAATATTTCCCAGAAATGTTACACACGCACTAAAAGCGTATTTCTCTCAAATGTTGTATTTTATCCATTGCCAAAATAATCCATCCACCTGACAGGTGTGACATATCAATAAGCTGATTAAACAGCATGATCACTACACAGGTACACCCTTTAAAATGTGCAGTTTGTCACATGATGCAAAGCCACAGATGTCTCAAGTTTTGAGGGAGCTTGCTATTTGCATGCTGACTGCAGGAATGTCCACCAGAGCTGTTGCCAGATAATTTGAATGTTAATTTCTCTACTTAATCTGCGTGCAATGTCATTTTAGAGAATTTGGCGGTAGGTCCAACGGGCCTCACAACTACAAACCACGTGTAACCACTCCAGTCCAAGACCTCAAAATCCGGCTTCTTCATCTGCATGATCAGCTGAGGGGGAATGGTGGGGAGTGCTGAGGACTATTTCTGTCTATCATAAAGCCCTTTTGTGGGGAAAAAGTTAATCTGATTGGCTCAGCCTGGCTGTCAAGTGGGTGGGCCTATACCCTCCCAGGCCCACCCATGGCTGCACCCCTGCCCAGTTATGTGAAATCCATAGATTAATGCCTAATTCATTCATTTCAATTGACTGATTTCCTTATATGAACTGTAACTCAGTAAAATCTTTAAAATTGCTACATGTAGTACTTATTTGTTCGATCAGTGTAGTTCTTTATTAGCATAATCGAGATCTTCAGCGTGTTGAAACTGTAAAAAAACAGCGGTGGAATAGTTAGACAATGTTGACTGATGGAACAGCACTGTAGCTGTAAGAAACAGTGGAACGGACATACATGATACCTTCTGCTACACAGTGCTGCCTGTCACCAATTGTGTAGAGATGCTCCTAGGGAAACAGCAGTACATTGCTACATACGCATGCTTTTCAAATCGCCGGCTAAATAATACAATATTTCTAATAAGTCTAGACCTGTGTTATCTAGTAGTCTGATTATTAATTCAATACATTTCTACATTTTCATTATCGTCAACTAGACGAAGCTTGATATAAGGTTATGATCATAATGATGATGATGGCCATTGATTGATATGTGCCCGAGGGTAATATCACTGTTCACCACATTAAATATGCTCCTTTTGCTTAGTGTAATGCAATCTCTGGCTCCAGCACACATTAGAAAATGTTCAAATCTATATTTAATATCCACCAGATCAATGTTTTCTGTCTTTTATTCCACATCGCTCCTGTCAGCATTTCAGGGCAATAAATGGTGTATTATTGAAAAGCAAATGCCTTATTATTGTAAAAGTGCTGTTTGTTTCTGTGTGAATCTCCGACTGTTTCAGTTGCGCTGTTGAGAAACTCATTGCCCAAGAGAATGAATGTAGTCCAGACACTCCTAGAAAAAAATGAATGCCTTATTATTGTGACTTTAGCTACATCTACTGCATGGTATTTCAGTGTGTGGGTCTCTGAGACTTTAGCTACATCTACTGCATGGTATTTCAGTGTGTGGGTCTCTGAGACTTTAGCTACATCTACTGTATTGTGTCACCCTGCGGGTCTCTAAGACTTTAGCTACATCTACTGTATTGTATGTGAATGTGTGGGTCTCTGACACTTTAGTTACATCTACTGTATTGTTTGACTTTGTGCATCTCTGAGACTGTAGCTATATCAACTGTATTGTGTCACTGTGAGTTACTGAGATGTTAGCTAAATATACTGTATTGTGTTACTGTGTGTGTCTGAGTCTTTAGCTATCTCACTGTCTTGTGTTACTGTGTGAGTTTCTGAGATGTTAGCTAAATATACTGTATTGTGTTACTGTGTGTGTCTCTGAGACTTTAGCTATCTCACTGTATTGTGTTACTGTGTGAGTTTCTGAGATGTTAGCTAAATATACTGTATTGTGTTACTGTGTGTGTCTCTGAGACTTTAGCTATCTCACTGTATTGTGTTACTGTGTGAGTTTCTGAGATGTTAGCTAAATATACTGTATTGTGTTACTGTGTGGGTCTCTGAGACTTTAGTTACATCTACTGTATTGTTTGACTTTGTGCATCTCTGAGACTGTAGCTATATCAACTGTATTGTGTCACTGTGAGTTACTGAGATGTTAGCTAAATATACTGTATTGTGTTACTGTGTGTGTCTCTGAGACTTTAGCTATCTCACTGTCTTGTGTTACTGTGTGAGTTTCTGAGATATTAGCTACATCTACTGTATTGTGTTACTGTGTGAGTTTCTGAGATATTAGCTACATCTACTGTATTGTGTAACTGTGTAGGTCTCTGAAACTTTAGCTAAATCTACTGTATTGTGTCACTGTGTGGTCTCTGAGACTTTAGCTTGTTTTACTGTATTGTGTTAATGTGTGGGTCTCTGAGAATGTAGATACATCTATTGTATTACATGTGACTGTGTGGGTCTTTAAGACTTTAGCAATATACACTGTATTGTATGTCACTCTGCTGGTCTCTGACATTTTAGCTACATCTACGGTATTGTATGTGACTGTGTGGGTCTCTGAGACTTTAGCTGTACCTACTGTATTTTGTTAATTTTTGGGTCTCTGAGACTGTTCTAGTTGCGATGTAGTAAAAAAACCTTGCCGAAGTATATGAATGGAGGCCAGGCGCTTCGAGAGATCTCTGCTTTGTTCTAACCCTGCTTGTTGTGCCCGGATTACAGACTGGGAATCAGAACATATAACTTTGTATTTAGTCTTCCTTCACGGTATGAAATACTATTTCTATGACTGGAATATAAAAATCAATTTAACAATCTATTGGAATAACGTAGAGTATACAAATGGATAGTTTGCTTAAATTTGAAGTACAATGCATGGTTTGGCATGGGAGACTGGACAACCTCATGGGAAAGAGAAAAACCCCATGGGAGAAAGGACAACCTCATGGGAAAGAGAAAAACCCCATGGGAGACTGGACAACCTCATGGGAAAGAGAAAAACCCCATGGAAGAAAGGACAACCTCATGGGAAAGAGAAAAACCCCATGGGAGACTGGACAACCTCATGGGAAAGAGAAAAACCCCATGGGAGAAAGGACAACATCATGGGAAAGAGAAAAAACCCATGGGAGAAAGGACAACCTCATGGGAAAGAGAAAAACCCCATGGGAGAGAGGACAACCCCATGGCAGAGAGGACAACCCCATGTGAGAGAGGACAACCCCATGTGAGAGAGGACAACCCCATGTGAGAGAGGACATCCCCATGGGAGAAAGGACAACCCCATGGGAGAGAGGACAACCACATGAGAGAGAGGACAACCCCATTGGAGTAAGGACGTTACGACCTGGAATACAACTTTCCCGAAGTGGATACTTTGTTCGCACCACCCAGGGCAATTGAGGCGCATACACCACCCACTGCTTCCGAGTATATTACTCGCTAATGTTCAGTCCCTGGATAATAAAGTTGACAAGCTGGGGGCAAGGGTTTCGTTCCAGAGAGACATCAGAGATTCTAACATAATCTGTTTCATGGTAACAAGGCTCTCTTGGGATATGCTGTCGAGTCGGTCCAGCCATCTGGATTCTCAGTTCATCGTGCCGACAGGAATAAACATCCTTCCGTGAAGAAGAAGGGAGGGGGTGTATGTCTCATGACTCTTTGTGTAATTGTGATAACATATAGGAAGTCAAGTAATTTTGTTAATCCGACCTAGGATACCTTACAATCAAATGCCCACCGTATTATCTCCCACGAGAATTATCTTTGGTCATAGTCACGGTCGTGTATATCCCCCCTAATGCCAATACCACAACGGCCCTCAAGGAACTTCACCCAACTTTATTCAAACTGGAAACCATATAAAGTGCCTTGCGAAAGTATTCGGCCCCCTTGAACTTTGCGACCTTTTGCCACATTTCAGGCTTCAAACATAAAGATATAAAACTGTATTTTTTGTGAAGAATCAACAACAAGTGGGACACAATCATGAAGTGGAACGACATTTATTGGATATTTCAAACTTTTTTAACAAATCAAAAACTGAAAAATTGGGCGTGCAAAATTATTCAGCCCCTTTACTTTCAGTGCAGCAAACTCTCTCCAGAAGTTCAGTGAGGATCTCTGAATGATCCAATGTTGACCTAAATGACTAATGATGATAAATACAATCCACCTGTGTGTAATCAAGTCTCCGTATAAATGCACCTGCACTGTGATAGTCTCAGAGGTCCGTTAAAAGCGCAGAGAGCATCATGAAGAACAAGGAACACACCAGGCAGGTCCGAGATACTGTTGTGAAGAAGTTTAAAGCCGGATTTGGATACAAAAAGATTTCCCAAGCTTTAAACATCCCAAGGAGCACTGTGCAAGCGATAATATTGAAATGGAAGGAGTATCAGACCACTGCAAATCTACCAAGACCTGGCCGTCCCTCTAAACTTTCAGCTCATACAAGGAGAAGACTGATCAGAGATGCAGCCAAGAGGCCCATGATCACTCTGGATGAACTGCAGAGATCTACAGCTGAGGTGGGAGACTCTGTCCATAGGACAACAATCAGTCATATATTGCACAAATCTGGCCTTTATGGAAGAGTGGCAAGAAGAAAGCCATTTCTTAAAGATATCCATAACAAGTGTCGTTTAAAGTTTGCCACAAGCCACCTGGGAGACACACCAAACATGTGGAAGAAGGTGGTCTGGTCAGATTAAACCAAAATTGAACTTTTTGACAACAATGTAAAACGTTATGTTTGGCGTAAAAGCAACACAGCTCATCACCCTGAACACACCATCCCCACTGTCAAACATGGTGGTGGCAGCATCATGGTTTGGGCCTGCTTTTCTTCAGCAGGGACAGGGAAGATGGTTAAAATTGATGGGAAGATGGATGGAGCCAAATACAGGACCATTCTGGAAGAAAACCTGATGGAGTCTGCAAAAGACCTGAGACTGGGACGGAGAATTGTCTTCCAATAAGACAATGATCCAAAACATAAAGCAAAATCTACAATGGAATGGTTCAAAAATAAACATATCCAGGTGTTAGAATGGCCAAGTCAAAGTCCAGACCTGAATCCAATCGAGAATCTGTGGAAAGAACTGAAAACTGCTGTTCACAAATGCTCTCCATCCAACCTCACTGAGCTCGAGCTGTTTTGCAAGGAGGAATGGGAAAAAATGTCAGTCTCTCGATGTGCAAAACTGATAGAGACATACCCCAAGCGACTTACAGCTGTAATCGCAGCAAAAGGTGGCGCTACAAAGTATTAACTTAAGGGGGCTGAATCATTTTGCACGCCCAATTTTTCAGTTTTTGATTTGTTAAAAAAGTTTGAAATATCCAATAAATGTCGTTCCACTTCATGATTGTGTCCCACTTGATGTTGATTCTTCACAAAAAATTACAGTTTTATATCTTTATGTTTGAATTCTGAAATGTGGCAAAAGGTCGCAAAGTTCAAGGGGGCCGAATACTTACCTTTGAGGAACTTCATCAGAATTCAGTCGTAGAAATCCCAGGTCCACAATAAATGCTTGATTTGTTCCAAAATGTACGTTATTTATGGCCAATTAGCTACTTTGGTTAGCGCGTTTGGTAAACAATTCCAAAGTCACAAAGCGCGTCCACTATAACGTGACGAAATGTCCAAAAGTTCCGTAACAGTCAGTAGAAACATGTCAAACGATGTACTGAATCAATCCTTAGAATGTTGTTTACATATATCTTGAATGACGTTCCAACCGGAGAATTAGAATTACTTCAGATGAACGGTGGAACGCAAGTCCTTCCCCTGTGAATGCGCCTGGTGAAAGCATGGTCCACTCATGGCTGTGGTGACTATTACCTGTGTCAATCGACCCCCCTTCACATTAGAGTCATCAGACAAAGTTCTATTGACTGCTAGTGGAAGGTGTAGGAAGTGAAAACTCACCCATATCTCGCTGTAATTTCAATGAGACCTTGGTTGAAAATCTGCCACCTCCAGAAAAAAGGAAGTGGAATTTCTCAAGTTTTTGCCTGCTATATGAGTTCTGTTATACTCACAGACATAATTCAAACAGTTTTAGAAACTTCAGCGTGTTTTCTATCCAATACTACTAATAATATGCAAATATTAGCAACTATGACTGAGGGGCAGGCCGTTTGATATGGGCACCTTTCATCCAAGCTACTCAATCCTGCCCCTGCAGCCATAAAAAGTTATTTGAAGGATCCATAGAACCTAAACACTTCCCAATCCCAACCATAAGCCATGGATTACAGGCAACATCCGCATGGAGCTAAAGGCTAGAGCTGCCGCTTTCAAGGAGCGGGAGACTAATCCGGATGCTTATAATAAATCCTGCTATGCCCTCAGATGAACCACCAAACAAGCAAAGCGTCAACACAGGCTAACATTTGAATCCTTCTACACCGGCTCTGACGCTCGTCGGATGTGGCAAGGTTTGAAATCTATTGCGGACTATACAGGGAAACCGAGATGCAAGCTGACCAGTGACTCGAGCCTACCAGACGAGCTAAATGCCTTTTATGTTCGCTTTGAGGCAAGCAACACTGAAGCATGTTTGAAAGTTGGTCAGCGCATGGTTTGAGTACACTTCGTGGTAATCCGTCTGGCCCAGTGGCTTTGTGAATGTTGACCTGTTTAAATATTTTGTTCACATCGGCTTTCGAGAGCGTGCGGATTACCACGAAGTGTACTCAAACCATGCGCTGACCAACTTTCAAATGTCTTGACTGTTTTTTTCAACCTCTCCCTGACCGAGTATGTAATACATACATGTTTCAAGCAGACCACCATAGTCCCTGTGCCCAAGGAAGTGAAGGTAACCTGCCTAAATGATTACCGCCCCGTGGGACTCACGTCGGTAGCCATTAACTGCTTTGAAAGGCTGATCATGGCTCACATCAACAGCATCCTCCCGGACACCCTAGACTCACCCCAATTCGCATACCGCCCCAACAGATCCACAGATGACGCAATCTCAATCGCACTCCACACTACCCTTTCTCACCTGGACAAAAAGGAACACCTATTTGAGAATGCTATTCATTGACTACAGCTCAGCGTTCAACACCAAAGTGACCACAAAGCTCATCACTAAGCTAAGGACTCTGGGACTAAGCACCTCCCTCTGCAACTGGATCCTGGACTTCCTGATGGGCCATCCCCAGGTGGTAAGAGTAGGCAACAACACGTCTGTCATGATGAACCTTATCACTGGGGTGTGTACTTAGTCCCCTCCTGTATTCCCTGTTCACCCACAACTGCATGGCCAAACACGACTCCAACACCATCATTACATTTGCTGACAACACAACAGTGGTAGGCCTGATCACCGACAACGATGAGACGAACAAACTCTCCCTCAATGTGAGCAAGACAAAGAAGCTGATCGTGGACTACAGGATAAGGTGGGCCGAACAGGCCCCCATTAACATCGACAGGGCTGTAGTGTAGCGGGTTGAGCGTTTCAAGTTCCTTGGTGTCCACATCACCAACGAACCGTCATAGTCCAAACCTACCAAGACAGTCATGAAGATGGCATGACAAAACCTTTTCCCCCTCAGGAGACTGAAAAGACTTGGCATGGGTCCTCAGATCCTCAAAAGGTTCTACAGCTGCACCATCGATCTCATCCTGACCGGTTGCATCACTGCCTGGTATGGCAAATGGTCGGCATCTGACCGCAATGCACTACAGAGGGTAGTGCATACGGCCCTGTACATCACTGGAGCCAAGCTTCCTGCCATCCAGGACCTCTACAATAGCCGGTGTCAGAGGAAAGCCCATACAAATGTCAAAGACTCCAGTCACTCAAGTCATAGACTGTTCTCTCTGCTACTGCACGGCAAGCGGTACAGGAGCACCAAGTCTAGGTCCAAAAAGCTCCTCAACAGCTTCTACCCCCAAGCCATAAGACTGCTGAACAATTAATACAATCACTGGACAATTTACATTGACCCCCCCTCTCTTTTGTACACTGCTGCTACTTGCTGTTTATTATCAGTCACTTCACCCCCAACTACATTTACAGATTACCTCAACTAACCCGTACCCCTGCACACTGACTAAGTGCCAGTGCCCTCTGTATATAGCCTCATTACTGTTATTCTTATTGTGTTACTTTTTATTATTACTTTTTATTTTAGTCTACTTCATTAATATTTTCTTTAATAATAATTTCACGGTAAAGTCTACACTTGTATTTGGAATATGTGACAAATAAAGTTTGATTTGATTTGACTTCCGGGAAAATAGGAACACAATAGAAACAGAAAACAACCACATGAAGAGTTATCTATCCAAAATGATGTGTGGATAAACCACTTTTCCAATCTTTTTGGCACTATAACAAAGAACAAAGAACAAAATGCAAAAACATATACTCTACCGTTCAAAAGTTTGGGGTCACTTAGAAATGTCCTTGTTTTTTAAAGAAAATCTGGGGTGAGAGATGGGGGGGAAAGAGAGAGAGAAATGGGGGGGAAGAGGGAGAGCGAGAGAGAGAAATGGGGTGAGAGATGGGGAAAGAGGGAGAGCGAGAGAGAGAAATGGGGTGAGAGATGGGGAAAGAGGGAGAGCGAGAGAGAGAAATGGGGTGAGAGATGGGGAAAGAGGGAGAGCAAGAGAGAGATGGGGGGAAGAGAGAGTGGGCGGGAGGGAGAGAGAGAAAGGGAGAAGGATGAGGAGGAGAGAAAGAGTCTATAACGAGTGCGTGAACTCTTCTCTAAGTCCTTTTTCTCTATTTCATTTTGAAGCACCAATGGTGAGGCGAGGCTGTGTTTGTGTGTTTCTCAATAAGACAAAGAGGGTTTGTTTTGACCCCAGCATCAATGGATGAAAACCATGAAGGCTACCTCAGTAAGGTATCACAAACAAACCCATTTTTCATTGAAGATTCACCTTTGTGTCTTACGTCAAACATGACTGGACATGGTTGTTACTTGGGCTGACTTTTGAGCTTGTCAGTGGGAACTGGACCTGAAAAAATTAACAAAAGAGACATGACTGTGTTGTTCATCGAAGTCCCTTTTGAGACTGACATATTACTCAGCTACTGACAACCACAAAGGGGTCACCTGCTGTTTTGTGAAGATTTGCCAGCCTTTGTTTTGCTTATGTACAGTATTTGTCGTTTGTTGTTTTTATTCAACAGTGATCCTAACCAAATTCTGAGACACTAAAAGATATTGATCCATCTCTTCCTCCATCCTCCCCCTCCTCTTCCTCCTTCTCCTCCTTTTCCTCTGTCCTCCTTCTCCTCTTCTTCCACCCCCTCATCATCCTCCTCTTCCTCCACCCCCTCATCCTCTTCCTCCTCCTCCTCCTACTTTACCTCCTCTTTCCTCCTCTTCTTCCTCCAACTTCCTCCACTTTGTCCTCCATCCTCCTCCTTTTCATCCTCCTCCTCTGTCCACCTCCTCCTTTTGGTCCTCTTTATCCTCTTCCTCCTCCGTCCTCCTCCTCTTCAACATCATCCTCTGTCTTCCACCTCCTCTTTGTCCTCCTCCTCCTCCTCAGTCTTCCTTCTCCTCTTTGTCCTCTTCAGTCTTCCTCCTCCTCTTTGTCCTCCTCATCCTCTTTGTCCTCCACCTTCTTTTTGTCCTCTCCCTCCTCTTTGTCCCCCTCCGTTTTGTCCTCCTCCTCCTCTGTCCTCTTCCTCCTCTTTGTCCTCCTTCTCCCCCTCCACTTTGTCCTTTTCTGTCCTCCTCCTCCTCCCTCCCTCTTCAACCATTCCCCATTTGTAGCCGTGGTGGGAATCTTGGTGGCTGGGCGGGAGGCAAAGCTGTACCCTTTGCTGTCAGAGTTTTATCCCTGTCAAGGTCATCTGCCACATGACTGGAGCAGTGACAGGAGAGCTGGCTGTGGCAAGTTACTATAGAACACATCAGTAGTTTGTGTGTGTGTGCACTTGTGTGAGGCCTCTGTGACATGAAATACTAGCAGAGATGCTGAAACTGGAAACGAAGATCTCTTTTTCTTTTCCTTTCTTTTTATCATGGGTAGAAAACACTGCCACTATCAGACCTTGCCTGCTGGTAGAAAGGCAATATTTATAACTCATAGGTCCAACATCTAGCTTCATTGTGAAGTGTTTCCAGGACAGTATTCTGGTGAATAATGTATTAGTGTTCTAGTACAACCTGGATTGAATTAGTTAACCACACTGACATACAACAATTTGCTATGATTAGGGTGGAGACCGGGTATGGTCATGAAGCTACAGTTAGGGTTCGAGGTGAGGCTAGTGTTAGGTTTGAACGGGGATGTGGACGAAGCTAGGGTGAGAATTTGATTTGCTTTAATAGGATCCCCTATAAGCGACGCCAATGGTGACAGCTAGTCTGACTGGGGTCCGACACATAATGAAAAATACATTACAGTCAAAAGACTTTACATACCTTTAAACACTTTAATATGGTGTGTGTGTGTGTGTGTGTGTGTGTGTGTGTGTGTGTGTGTGTGTGTGTGTGTGTGTGTGTGTGTGTGTGTGTGTGTGTGTGTGCACATCTATCAGTTAAACATACACGTCAACAAATCAGGTCAAATGGTCGAGTGGCGTTGTGCGTGAGGTGTCACTTTATTTGTTTTTTGAAATCATGTTTGCTATTCACTTCCACTATATGAGATGGAAAAGGAGTTCCATGCGCTTATGGCTCTGTATAATACTGTACGTTTCCTTGAATTTGTTCTGAACCTGGGGACTGTGAAAAGTCCCTGGGTGGCATTTATGGTGGGATAAGTGTGTGTAAAAGACAGTAGATTAAAAAGCATGAGCTGGTGCTCCCAGAATAATAGTTTGTTTGGAGGTGCTGACTAACGGCGAATAATAATCAATTGTTTTGATAGTTTAGGGTAAGTGTGTGTGTCAGTCCTGTGTGTAAATTGACTATGCAAACAATTTGGAAATTCCAACACGAATGTTTCTTATAAACACAAGAAGTGATGCAGTCAGTCTTTCCTCAACTCTTAGCCAAGAGGCACTGGCATGCATAGTATTAATATTAGCCCTCATATTACAATGAAGAGCAAGATGTGCCACTCTGTTCTGGGCCAGCTGCAGCTTAACTAGGTCTTTCTTTGCAGCACTTGACCATATGACTGGACAATAATGAATGAGATAGGGTGTGTTACGTTCCCCTGTTTCTGTGTTGTGAGTTTGTGTATATGCGTGTGTGTATTTCAGGAAATGGCTTCCTGGATTCCCCCAAGCAGCTGATTGGTCGGCCCCATTGCAGATTGGAGCTCTGATCCCGCCCTCTCATTAAGGGATACAGCTGTCTGCAATTGTAAACTCCTTCTCCAACTGGATAAAAGCCAGTGTTCCTTTGTTAGGAGAGAGAGCTTCTTTGTATATCTTGTGTTTTGTTGCTGGTCTAAGTTTTAGTAAAGGATTTATTTATTTATTTATTTATTTATTTATTTTTTTTTTATTTTTTTTTTTTGCCGGTCCTGCTGAGGTATGTGTATGCCAAAAGGATGGTTTTTGATTGTTGAAATTGTTCACTTTAAGTTTGTAATTATTCTGTTTTTTGTTCCCAGGGGGGAAGGCACCTTGGGAGTGCTTAGTCAAGAGGCCTGCGGGCATACAAATACTCATATTATGTACTGTCTATGCACACTAGGTAAGACCTGGGCGGACCACCCCCTGTATTTTGGTTAGCGCGCCAGGTGGTGTTAATAATAGATAAGTAGTGGGTAGGTAAGGTAGGAGAGGTGGCTCTAACTTTTGCTTTCTTTGCTTTGGTTCTGCCCCTTTTCCCCACTTTACCGAGTGAAGGAAGTAAGTTCCCTGTCAACGGTTAACTTCTCTGCCTCTGTCATCCTTACCCACACCTACAATCATATATAACAGGGAGCAGGCCAGGCAGCAGGCTGTTAGCTTAGTGGAGTCTGCCACAAGGACAATCAGCTCCGCTATCCCCATTGAGACTCTGTCTGTGCCTCGATCTAAGTTAGTGCAAAACTAAACGTGGCGGTGTTCGCCTTAGCAATCTCACTGGAAAAAAGACCCCCTCCATTCCTGTCATCGACTCAGTGGGTTTTGTCCAACATGTCTCCTGAACTATTCACTGCCACAGTCAGACTCTGGACCTAGTTTTGTCCCGTGGAATAAATATTGTGGAGCTTGATGTTTTTCTTCATACCACCCGTTTATTATGTTTGCAATCGAAACAAATAATCTGCTTAGACCCCAACAAAGGATCATCAAAAGCCGTGCCATAAATTTTCAGACAACCAAAAGATTCCTAGATGCCCTTCCAGACTCCCTCCACCTACCCAAAGATGTCGGAGTACAAAAATTGGTTAAACACCTAACAAATGAACAAAATGTTACCTTGCGTAATACCCTAGATGCAGTTACACCCCTAAAAACGAACATCTGATGTAAGAATCTAGCTCCCTGGTAAACAGGAAATACCCGAGCTCGGAGGCAAGCTTCCAGAAAACTGAAATGGAAATGGCGTTCTACCAAAATGGAAGTCTTCTGTCTAGCTTGGAAAGAAGGTACCGTACAATATCGAAGAGCCCTCACTGTTGCTCAATCATCCTATTTTTCCAATTTCATTGAGGAGAATAAGAACAATCCAAAATGTATTTTTGATACTGTCGCAAAGCTAACTAAAAAGCAACATACCCTAAGAGGATGGCTTTCACTTCAGTAGTGATAAATTCAGGAACTTCTGTGATGAAAAGATAATGATCATTAGAAAACAAATTATGACTCTTCTTTAAATATGCGTATTTCGCCAAAGCGCAGTTGTCCTGAGTCTGCACAACACTGCCAGGACCTAGAATCAAGTGAGACACTCAAATGTTTTAATACTATATCTCTTGACACATTCATGAAAATAGTGAACTACTGAAAGAGCTGTTTCCTGTGCTTGGCCCTCCTATGTTGAACATAATAAATGGCTCCCTATCCACCGGATGTGTGCCATACTCAATAAAAGTGGCAGTAATACTCTCTTGAAAAAGTCAAACCTTGACCAAGAAAATATCAAAAACTGCCGACCTATATCGAATCTCCCATTCCTCTCAAAATGTTGGCGAAAAAGCTGTTGCACAGCAGCTCCCTGCCTTCCTGAAGAATAACAATGTATATAAAATGCTTCAGTCAGCTTTTAGCCCCCATGATAGCACTGAGACTGCACACGTGAAGGTGGAAAATATATTTTAATGGTGTCAGACTTAAGGCTCTACATCTGTCCTCATGCTGCTTTTGACACCATCGATCACCACATTCTTTTGAAGAGATTGGAAACCCAAATTGGCCTACACGAAAAGTTCTGGCCTGGTTCAGAGCTTAGCTGTCAGAATGATATCAGTTTATCTCTGTGGATGGTTGGTCCTCTAACAAATCAACTATTAGTTGACTGGTTGGTCGGGCCAATTGAGGTAGTATGTGCATGAATATATAGTTAAAGTGACTGCATATAAGATAAACAGAGAGTAGCAGCAGCGTAAAAGAGGGGTTGGGGGTGGCACACAATGCAAATAGTCCGGGTAACCATTTGATTACCTGTTCAGGAGTCTTATGGCTTGGGGGTAAAAACTGTTGAAGCCTTTTTGTCCTAGACTTAGCACTCCGGTACCACTTGCCATGCGATAGTAGAGAGAACAGTCTATGGCTGGGGTCTTTGACAATTTTTAGGGCCTTCCTCTGTCACCGCCTGGTGTAGAGGTCCTGGATGCTCGGCTATGAAAAACCAACTGACATTTCCTCATGAGGTTCTGACCTGTTGCACCCTCTACAACCACTGTGGTTATTATCATTATTTGACCTTGCTGGTCATCTATGAACGTTTGAACATCTTGGCCATGTTCTGTTATAGTCTACCCAGCACAGCTAGAAGAGGTTCCTGACTTTCTAGGGAGTTTTTCCCAGCCACCATACTTCTACATCTGTATTGCTTGCTGTTTGGGGTTTTAGGCTGGGTTTCTGTATAGCACTTTGTGACATCAGCTGACGAAAGGTAACTGCCTCCAGCTGTTTGCTTGGAAATTCTAGGGACAATAAGGAGGCCTGCGTCTTGTGACAGACAATCAAACAAGCTAAGCGTCAGTATAGAGACAAAGTAGAGTCGCAATTCAACGGCTCAGAAACGAGAGGTAGGTGGTGAGGTCAGTACAGGTGCATCAAAGCTGGGACCGAGAGACTGAAAAACAGCTTCTATCTCAAGGCCATCAGATTGTTAAACAGCCATCACTAACACTGAGTGGCTGCTGCCAACATACTGACTCAAATCTCTAGCCTCTTTAATAATAAAAAATTAGATGCAATAAATGTATCACTAGTCACTTTAAACAATGACACTTTACATACCCTACATTACTCATCTCATATGCATATACTGTACTCTATACTACCTACTGCATCTTGCTTATGCCATTCAGTCATCACTCATCCGTATATTTATATGTACATATTCTTATTCATTCCTTTACACTTTTTTTTGTGAAATTGTTAGATTACTTGTTAGATATTACTGCATGATCAGAAATAGAAGCACAAGCAATTCACTACACTCGCATTAACAACTTGATTTGTAAAAAGGGCTTTAAAAATACATTTGATTGATAATCAAGATAATATAAAACTAGAGCCTGAAGGACATGCTTTGTGGAGTGTGGTATCAAAAAAGCAGGCCATCTCTTTATTACGGGCAGACCTCTCCCCATCTTTACAACCGTTGAATCTATAAGTTTTCACCATGACAGTTTATGGTCAATGATATCAAAGGCTGCACTAAAATCTAACAGTACAGCTCCCACAATCTTCTTATTATGAATTTGTTTCAACCAATCATCAACAATTTGTGATGAAAGTCTGTTGCTGGCAGCAAGTTGATAGGTCTGCTATTAGAACCAGTAAATGCCGCTTTACCACTTTTGGGTAGCAGAATGACTTTGGCTTCCTTCCAGGCCTGAGGACAAAGACTTTCTTCCAGGCTCAGATTAAAGATATGACAGACAGGAGCGGCAAGAGTCAGCTAACATAATTTGTTCACCTCTCCCACACTAACTTAGAAAAATTCAAACTTGCAATGCTTTTCTTTCATAATTTCTTTTTTTACACATAAGTGTGATTGCTCACTGTTCGTTGTTAGCATTTCCTGCCTAACTTTGCCCTCTTTGCCAATGAAGTAGTCATTAAAATAATTGGCAACATCAAATGGTTTTGTGATGAATATGCCATCTGATTCGATCCTTTTATTGAAAGTACTCAAGTTTTTTTTCCCAACATTCTTTATATATCATTGATCTTGGCTTCATAATACAGTTTCATCTTCTTTTTGTTAAGCTTAGTTGCATAATTTCTCAATTTGCAGTAAGTCAGACAGTCAGATATGCTGCCAGACTTTTTAGGTGCCCCTTTTTCAATCATACAGTTTTTTTATAAATTTTTCATCAATCCATGGGGCCTTAACAGTCAGTTTCTTAACTTATCTAGGGTAGGGGGCAGCATTCGGAATTTTGGATGAAAAGCATGCCCAAATTAAACGGCCTGCTACTTGGGCCCAGAAGACATGATATGCATATGCATACTGGTAGGTTTGGATAGAAAACACTCTAAAGTTTCAAAAACTGTTCACTAGATGTCAACAGTATTTAGAAATTGTTTCAGGCTTGTATTCTTATAAATGAGGGAGTAAGACCAGTCTGAATGAGTGGACCCTGACGAGTCACAGAGCTTTTTCATGCGCAATCCCGAGAGAGTGCATTTCTTGTTTACGTTTTATATTGACGAGGTTATAGTCCAGTTGAAATATTATAGATCATTTAGGCTAAAAACAACCTGAGGATTGAATTTAAACATCGTTTGACATGTTTCTATGAACTTTACGGATACAATTAGGATTTTTGTCGGCCTGTTTTGACTGCATTTGAGCCTGTGGATTACTGAAGAAAACGTGCGAACAAAACGGAAGTTTATGGATATAAAGAGACTTTATCGAACAAAAGAAACATTTATTGAGGAAATTAATGTCTTCTGAGTGCCACCATATGAAGATCATCAAAGGTAAGGGATTCATTCTATCTCTATTTCTGAGTATTGTAACGCTTCTGCTTGGCTGGTTACTGTTTGTAATAATTTGTCAACTGGGCTATGTTCTCAAATAATCGTAAGGTATGCTTTCGCTGTAAATCATTTTTTAAATCTGACACCGTGGTTGGATTCACAAGAAGTTAAGCTTTAAACCTATGTAAAATATGTTTTGTTTTCTGAATGTTTATAATTAGTATTTCTGTTTTTTAATTTGGCGCTCTGCAATCTCACTGGATGTTGGCCAGATGGGACGCTAGCATCCCACATACCCTAGAGAGGTTAACAAGTGAGTGTTTATCAATAATTGGAAGATGCAATTTCAAAATTCATCAAGTGCAGCGTCTGGATGCTCCTTTTTAATCACATCCGACCAAAAACTATTTTTAACATCATCCACATAAGAGTCACAGCAAATCTTTTGAATTATCTATTATACGCTACTTTAGGCCCAGCTTTTGGAACTTTGGCTTTCCTGGATACAGCCACTATATGTGACCCTATTCAGTAAACTAGGCCTATGTCGCAAGTCACGACTTCACAAGAGAGCAGTTTTTATCTAAATGTGTTTTTTGGCAGAAATTACTTCTCTAACCTTTTGAAACTCTGGGGGCAGTATTTCATTTTTGGATGAAAAACGTTCCTGTTTTAAACAAGATATTTTGTCACGAAAAGATGCTCGACTATGCATATAATTGACAGCTTTGGAAAGAAAACACTCTGACGTTTCCAAATCTGCAAAGATATTATCTGTGAGTGCCACAGAACTGATGCTACAGGCGAAACCAAGATTACATTTCAAACAGGAAATGCCCCAGATTTTGGAGGCGCTGTTTTCCAATGTCTCCTTATATGGCTGTGAATGCGCAAGGAATGAGCCTACACTTTCTGTCGTTTCCCCAAGGTCTTTGCAGCATTGTGACGTAATTGTAGGCATATCATTGGAAAATTGGCCATAAGAGACTACATTTACCAGGTGTCCGCCTGGTGTCCTCCGTCGAAATTGGTGCGCAATCTCCAGCTGCATGCATTTTTCCATGTCGTTCAGAGGAGAAACTAAACTTCCACGAATGATATATCATCGAATAGATATGCGAAAAACACCTTGAGGATTGATTCTAAACAATGTTTGCCATGTTTCTGTTGATATTATGGAGTTAATTTGGAAAAACGTTCGCCGTTATAATGACTGAATTTTCGGGTTTTTTTCTTAGCCAAACGTGATGAACAAAACGGAGCGATTTCTCCTACACAAATAATATTTTTGGAAAAACTGAACATTTGCTATCTGAGTGTCTCCTCATTGAAAACATCTGAAGTTCTTCAAAGGTAAATTATTTTATTTGAATGCTTTTCTTGTTTTAGTGATAATGTTGCATGCTGAATGCTAGGCTTAATGCTATGCTAGCTATCAATACTCTTACACAAATGCTTGTTTTGCTATGGTTGAAAAGCATATTTTGAAAATCTGAGATGACAGTGTTGTTAACAAAAGGCTAAGCTTGAGAGCCAATATATTTATTTCATTTCATTTGCGATTTTCATGAATAGTTAACGTTGCGTTATGGTAATGAGCTTGAGGCTATAATTACGCTCCCGGATACAGGATTGCTCGTCGCAACAGGCTAACAAACTTTTATGCTATCTGTAAATACGAATATAGTTGTTAAATTAGGAGCCTAGTTGGTTTAGTCAAAGAAAAAGGCAGGAACCTTCCCGCTACCCGTGATTGGCTGAGATAATGAGTGGGCTGGACATGCCGAGAGATGAGTTTCAGATTGTTCTGCGGTGCAAATATGTTGCTACTGCTCTCAAATACATTTCTGCCATGAATTTATCAGGCGCTATCAACAAAGGTCAGTGGGAAAAAGTAGGGCAGGACTACTTTCTGGAGGACAATCATGCCATGCTGACTCTCTCTGATTCTGAAAATTAATCAGACGATGAGGAAATCCGTGATTTAGGTAAAAAAATAATTGAAGAAGACATTGTAGAGTCTTCCGATGATGGTGATGGCTAAGGAACGATGATCAACAGTGTCATTGTCACGGAAGAAGTTGACCAAGTTCTGAAATCAGTGGAACACAACACAACACAACAAGCTGTGCAAACTAAACGGAAACAACACAGGAAGTCTTGTGTAATGAAAGGGGTTGCAGTCTGCCGTGAAGCTTTCCTCCCATGTATACAGGTAAGAATCTAGCTAGTTTCAGATATGAATAATTTCTAATTTTGTCAGAAAGTTGTATTCATTGCAAGTTAAGGCTTGCTGTTAGCTAGCCAGCTGGAGTTCGATGACGTTAACATTGAACCTAACTTATTTGGTTAACTTTAGCTGTGACAATCGGTTTGTATTGCTAGTAACGTTACTCTATGGATTGGGATTATAGTTCATTGTTTAGCTAGCTAACATTAATGTGACATGTCTAAACAAAAGTCCCAAAGTTAAAGTTTGCTGTTAGCTAACTAACATTAGCTGAGGTTAGATGGCTGGCTACCAGCCATTACGACATTACGTGTATGAAGTGTGTGTAGTGATGTTCTCAGAATGCCATTTCGCATGTATTGTATAATAATGCTAAAATGTTTGTATCTAGAATTTATCTTTCAGCATCAGTAGAACACGCCTGACTCTCCTCAACCAGTCATACAAGGAGAATGGTCTAATGCCTCCCATCAAAAAGAGAGCTGGCCCAAGCAAGCGCAGCAGCGCAAACATCAACTATGTACATGTACCATTTCTTCACCAACCACGGAGTTGGGGAAACACGTGTGGACATGAATTGTGATAACTGCAGTGGCCAAGTTTGTGCTCTGTCTGGTATTGTGCCTGGCGGACCATGCACAAGCTCCACCACAGTCTGGACCTTCACTTCCTGGTCACAGGCCACACCAAGTTTGCCCCCGACTGGTACTTCGGCCAGATCAAGCAGCGCTTCAGAATGACCAGCGTGAACACTTTGTCTGAGATTGCTGGTGTTGTGAAGGACAGAACTGTGACAGGGGTCAACATCCCACAGCTGGTTGGACTGGAGAATGATACGGTGCTTGTGGAAAGCTATGGCTGGGAACAATACCTGACTTCGTACTTCAGGCAGCTGCCACAGATCAAGCAGTACCAGCACTTCAGGTCAAAATAATATTCATTGCATTGCATGAGGTTATTCTTCTTATCTAAACTTTGGAGGTGAATTGATGTTGTGCAAGGTTGTAAAGTCATCAGTTTTTTTGTTTGTTTGCTGCTCTGGAGCCTGGTGTTGTTGTCGCCAAGGAGCATTTGGAATGTCGGGACCAGGTTTCACCTGCTGGGCAAAGCTGACATCCTTCCTCCCATAGATGATCAGCCTGTACAAGCACCACCTAGACTGGACATAGCTAGACAAAGTTATATTTTTGTGAAGATCAGAGAGTTTTGCAATGAAGAGGCTATGAACGTCACATGCCCTGCAGCAAAGTCAAGGGCAGGACAGAAATAGGCTCTCTGAATATAGATTCCTTTGTTCATGCATGGTTCTGACGGAGGCACTGCACTATCTGCAGTACCTCTATTCAAATTACTCTCACCTAACACACGCAATATGTTGCTGCTACAATTTTCTTTATCCTGCTGCTCAGCCACTTTACTACCTACAGTGCCTTGCGAAAGTATTCGGCCCCCTTGAACTTTGCGACCTTTTGCCACATTTCAGGCTTCAAACATAAAGATATAAAACTGTATTTTTTTGTGAAGAATCAACAACAAGTGGGACACAATCATGAAGTGGAACGACATTTATTGGATATTTTAAACTTTTTTAACAAATCAAAAACTGAAAAATTGGGCGTGCAAAATTATTCAGCCCCTTTCAGTGCAGCAAACTCTCTCCAGAAGTTCAGTGAGGATCTCTGAATGATCCAATGTTGACCTAAATGACTAATGATGATAAATACAATCCACCTGTGTGTAATCAAGTCTCCGTATAAATGCACCTGCACTGTGATAGTCTCAAAGGTCTGTTAAAAGCGCAGAGAGCATCATGAAGAACAAGGAACACACCAGGCAGGTCCGAGATACTGTTGTGAAGAAGTTTAAAGCCGGATTTGGATACAAAAAGATTTCCCAAGCTTTAAACATCCCAAGGAGCACTGTGCAAGCGATAATATTGAAATGGAAGGAGTATCAGACCACTGCAAATCTACCAAGACCTGGCCGTCCCTCTAAACTTTCAGCTCATACAAGGAGAAGACTGATCAGAGATGCAGCCAAGAGGCCCATGATCACTCTGGATGAACTGCAGAGATCTACAGCTGAGGTGGGAGACTCTGTCCATAGGACAACAATCAGTCGTATATTGCACAAATCTGGCCTTTATGGAAGAGTGGCAAGAAGAAAGCCATTTCTTAAAGATATCCATAAAAAGTGTTATTTAAAGTTTGCCACAAGCCACCTGGGAGACACACCAAACATGTGGAAGAAGGTGCTCTGGTCAGATGAAACCAAAATGGAACTTTTTGGCAACAATGCAAAACGTTATGTTTGGCGTAAAAGCAACACAGCTGAACACACCATCCCCACTGTCAAACATGGTGGTGGCAGCATCATGGTTTGGGCCTGCTTTTCTTCAGCAGGGACAGGGAAGATGGTTAAAATGGATGGGAAGATGGATGGAGCCAAATACAGGACCATTATGGAAGAAAACCTGATGGAGTCTGCAAAAGACCTGAGACTGGGACGGAGATTTGTCTTCCAACAAGACAATGATCCAAAACATAAAGCAACATCTACAATGGAATGGTTCAAAAATAAACATATCCAGGTGTTAGAATGGCCAAGTCAAAGTTCAGACCTGAATCCAATCGAGAATCTGTGGAAAGAACTGAAAACTGCTGTTCACAAATGCTCTCCATCCAACCTCACTGAGCTCGAGCTGTTTCACAAGGAGGAATGGGAAAAAATGTCAGTCTCTCGATGTGCAAAACTGATAGAGACATACCCCAAGCGACTTACAGCTGTAATCGCAGCAAAAGGTGGCGCTACAAAGTATTAACTTAAGGGGGCTGAATAATTTTGCACGCCCAATTTTTCAGTTTTAGATTTGTTAAAAAAGTTACAAAAATTCAATAAATGTCGTTCCACTTCATGATTGTGTCCCACTTGTTGTTGATTCTTCACAAAAAAATACAGATTTATATCTTTATGTTTGAAGCCTGAAATGTGGCAAAAGGTTGCAAAGTTCAAGGGGGCCGAATACTTTCGCAAGGCACTGTAAATCTATGCATATAAATACATTGTCTATCACTGATGTTACTTATATTGTGCTTGTACATATTGTATATTATTTCATTTTGAAACTATCTATTTGTGACATTGCAAATAACCGTTTGGCTGTACCGTTTACACCGTGTGTAGAGACCCATCCACTAAGCAAGACTTAGCAAAATATTTATTAATAAAATGTATATTGATATGTGCGGTCGTGACATGATTTTGTGACATAACACAACAATATCATGTGACCGTATCAAGTGTACCCCACATAAATATATGGCACATCCACATACGGAGTTGGCTATAACTAGCCTGTTCAACCTCTCTTTCGTATCGTCTGAGATTCCCAAACATTGGAAAGCTGCCGAGATCATCCCCCTCTTCAAAGGGGGAGGTACTATAGACCCAAACTGCTACAGACCTATATCTATCCTACCCTGACATTCTAAGGCCTTCGAAAGCCAAGTCAACAAACAGATTACTGACCATTTCGAATCCCACCGTACCTTCTCCGCTATGCAATCTGGTTTCAGAGCTGGTCATGGGTGCACCTCAGCCACGCTCTAGGTCTTAAACGATATCATAACCATCGATAAGAGACATCACTGTGCAGCCGTATTCATTGACCTGGCCAAGGCTTTCAACTCTGTCAATCACCACATTCTTATCGGCAGACTAAACAGCCTTGGTTTCTCAAATGACTGCCTTGCCTGGTTCACCAACTACTTCTCTGATAGAGTTCAGCGTGTCAGATCGGAGGGCCTATTGTCCGGACCTCTGGCAGTCTCAATAGGGGTGCCACATGGTTAAATTCTTGGGCCGACTCTCTTCTCTGTATACATCAATGATGTCACTCTTGCTGCTGGTGATTCTCTGATCCACCTCTACGCAGATGACATCATTCTGTATACATCTGGGCCTTCTTTGGACACTGTGTTAACTAACCTCTAGACAAGCTTCAACGCCATACAACTCTCCTTCCGTGGCCTCCAACTGCTCTTAAATGCAAGTAAAACTAAATGCATGCTCTTCAACCGATCGCTGCCCGCACCTGCCCGCCCGCCCAGCATCACTACTCTTTACGGTTCTGACTTAGAATATGTTGAAAGGTGTCTGGCTTGGCAATCAATAGGCCATGGTGGCAAAATAATTGCAACATAGCAATTAAGCACTGGAGTGATAAATGTGCAGAAGATGATTGTGCAAGTAGCGATAATGGGGTGCAAAGGAGCAAAATAAATAAATACCAGTATGGGGATGAGGTTGTTGGATGGGCTATTTACAGATGGGCTATGTACAGGTGCAGTGATCTGTGTGCTGCTCTGACAGCTGGCGCTTAAAGTTAGTGAGGGAGATATGAGTCTCAGTTGGTTCCAGTCATTGGCAGCAGAGAACTGGAAGGAAAGGAGGCCAAAGTAGGTATTGGTTTTGGGTGTGACCAGTGAAATATACCTGCTGTAGCATGTGCTACGGGTGGGTGCTGCTATGGTAACCAGCGAGCTGAGATAAGGTGGTGATTTACCTAGCAAAGACTTATCGATGATCTGGAGCCAGTGGGTTTGGCTACGAATATGAAGCGAGGGCCAGGTCGCAGTGGTGGGTAGTATATGGGGCTTTGGTGACAGATGGCACTGTGATAGACTGCATCCAATTTGCTGAGTAGAGTGTTGGAGGCTGTTTTGTAAATGACATTGCCGAAGTCGAGGATCAGTAGGATAGTCAGTTTTACGCGGGTATGTTTGGCAGCATGAGTGAAGGATGCCTTGTTGGGAAATAGGAAGCCAATTCTAGGGTTAGGGGCTGCATCTTACAATACATTCTTCACCTGCTTTGAGGACAACACAGTGCTGTTGACGTGACCCACTTTGAGGATAACACAGTGCCATTGACGCGACCCGCTTTGAGGATAACACAGTGCCATTGACGCGACCCGTTTTGAGGATAACACAGTGCCATTGACGCGACCCGCTTTGAGGATAACACAGTGCCTTTGACACCACCCGCATTGAGGAAAACAGTGCCGTTGACGCAACCCGCTTTGAGGATAACACAGTGCCATTGACGCGACCCGCTTTGAGCATAGCACAGTGCCACCAACGCGGCTGTGGGCTCTCATTCTCCGTGGCCGACATGAGTAAGACATTTACTCGTTTTAACCATCGCAAGGCTGCCGGCCCAGATGGCATTCCTAGCCGTGTCCTCAGATCATAATCAATCTCTCCTTATCCCAGTCTGTTGTCCCCACTTGCTTCAAGATGTCCACCATTGTTCCTGTACCCAAACAAACAAATGTAACTGAACTAAATGGCTATTCCCCGTAGCACTCACTTCTGTCATCATGAAGTGCTTTGAAAGGATAATTAAGGATAATATCACCTCCACCATACCTGACACCCTAGACTCAATTAAATTTGCTTACCACCCCAATAGATCCACAGATGATGCAATCACTATCACACTGCCCTATCCCATCTGGACAAGAGGAATACCTATGTAAGAATGCTGTTCATTGACTATATCTTTGCCTTCAACACCATAGTACCTTCCAGACTCGGGGCCCTGGGTCTGAACCCCGCCCTGTGCAACTGGGTCCTAGACTTCCTGACAGACAGGCCGCCTCTAGGTGGTGAATGTAGAAAAGAAGATCTCCCCTACGCTGATCCTCAACACAGGGGTCACACAAGGGTGCGTGCTCAGCCCCCTCCTGTACTCCCTGTTCACCCATGACTGCGTGGCCACGCAAGCCTCCAACTCAATCATCAAGTTTTCGGACGACACAACAGTAGTAGGCCTGATTACAAACAACGACGAGACAGCATACAGGGAGGAGGTTAGGGTCCTGATGAAGTGGTGCCAGGAAAATAACCTCTCCCTTATTGTCAACAAAACAAAGGAGCTGATCGTGCACTTCAGAAGACAACAGAGGACGGAACTGCCGCAGTGGAGATGGTGAAAAGCTTCAAGTTCCTCGGAGTACAGATCACTTACATTCTGAAATGGTCCACACACACAGACAGTGTAGAGAAGAATGCGCAACAGCACCTCTTCCACCTCAGGAGGCTGACAAAATTTGTCTTGGCCCCGAAGAACCTCACAAATGTTTACAGATGCACAATTGAAAGCATCCAGTTGGGCTGTATCGCTGCCTGGTACAGCAACTGCACCGCCCGCAACCAAAGGGCTCTCCAAGGGGTGGTGCGGTCTGCCCAGCGCATCACTGGGGGCACATTGCTTGCCTTCCAGGACACCTATAGCACCCAATTCACAGGAAGTCCAAAAAGATCATCAAGGTCACCTGTGCCACAGCCTGTTCACCCCACTATCATTCAGAAGGCGAGGTCAGTACAAGTGCATCAAAGCTGGGAACGAGACAACGAGAAACGAGAAAAAAAGCTTCTATCTCAAAGCCATCAGACTTATCACTAGCCAGCTACCACCTATTTTACTCAACCCTGCTGCTTCCATATATACATAGACATGGAATCACTGGTGACTATAATAATGGAACACTAATAACTTTAATGTTTGCATACTGCTTTACTCATTTCATATGTATATACTCTATTCTATTTGATTTGATTTATTAACATGTTAGGCATATCTGAGGCCAAGATTGTGGTGGAATAATAGAAGCAATGTTTAATATAGCCAAGGCAAAATAAGGTCCATATTTTTACATTTTCTATGTGAATGTCAACAAACCTGGACATGGCTATGATTGATGGCTTTGTGTTGTTCTTCTCAGAATGCATGTATGTGTTGTGTTGACAATAAATAACAAGCAAGCGAGCAGGTAATCAGAATAAGACAACGTGGGTGGATGCTACTGGATGGTATTTCACTAATCCTATTTATGTATGAATTCTGACTCCGCATGGCATGTAACGTCTGCAAGCAATTTGGGTTACATTCCAGTTTAAATTAAACGTCTGCGAGCTAGTCAAGGTCTGGCAAACTCACAGCACTTATGGAGTAAACATTTAAAGCCCATACGGTGAGAAAGAAAAAGGTTGTGTCAGATATTGGCTATTTAGAGAAGTATAGTCACTGGTGTATTGAGCTTGGACGTATAAATATTTAGTTGAATATTACTTATACAAATATACTGGCAAAGCTAATAACAGTATGTTTTTGACCTGGTATCTGTTTTACAATGATTGCATTTGGTTTCAATATATATACATTTAAGAACAAACTATTATTTGCAATGACGGCCTACCCCAGACAAATTGTGTGCTGCCCTATGGGACTCCCAATCATGGCCGAATGTGATGTAGCCTGGATTTGAACCAGGTAATGCAAACCCTTTTCACTGAGATTTTATTTTATTTGATTTATTTTACCTTTATTTAACCAGGTAGGCAAGTTGAGAACAAGTTCTCATTTACAATTGCGACCTGGCCAAGATAAAGCAAAGCAGTTCGACAGATACAACAACACAGAGTTACACATGGAGTAAAACAAACATACAGTCAATAATAAAGTATAAACAAGTCTATATACAATGTGAGCAAATGAGGTGAGAAGGGAGGTAAAGGCAAAAAAAGGCCTTGGTGGCAAGGTAAATACAATATAGCAAGTAAAACACTGGAATGGTAGTTTTGCAATGGAAGAATGTGCAAAGTAGAAATAAAAATAATGGGGTGCAAAGGAGCAAAATAAATAAATTAATTAAATACAGTTGGGAAAGAGGTAGTTGATAGGGCTAAATTATATGTGGGCTATGTACAGGTGCAGTAATCTGTGAGCTGCTCTGACAGTTGGTGCTTAAAGCTAGTGAGGGAGATAAGAGTTTCCAGTTTCAGAGATTTTTGTAGTTCGTTCCAGTCATTGGCAGCAGAGAACTGGAAAGAGAGGCGGCCAAAGAAAGAATTGGTTTTGGGGGTGACTAGAGAGATATACCTGCTGGAGCGTGTGCTACAGGTGGGAGATGCTATGGTGACCAGCGAGCTGAGATAAGGGGGGACTTTACCTAGCAGGGTCTTGTAGATGACATGGAGCCAGTGGGTTTGGCGACGAGTATGAAGCGAGGGCCAGCCAACGAGAGCGTACAGGTCGCAATGGTGGGTAGTGTATGGGGCTTTGGTGACAAAACGGATTGCACTGTGATAGACTGCATCCAGTTTGTTGAGTAGGGTATTGGAGGCTATTTTGTAAATTACATCGCCAAAGTCGAGGATTGGTAGGATGGTCAGTTTTACAAGGGTATGTTTGGCAGCATGAGTGAAGGATGCTTTGTTGCGAAATAGGAAGCCAATTCTAGATTTAACTTTGGATTGGAGATGTTTGATATGGGTCTGGAAGGAGAGTTTACAGTCTAACCAGACACCTAAGTATTTGTAGTTGTCCACGTATTCTAAGTCAGAGCCGTCCAGAGTAGTGATGTTGGACAGGCGGGTAGGTGCAGGTAGTGATCGGTTGAAGAGCATGCATTTAGTTTTACTTGTATTTAAGAGCAGTTGGAGGCCACGGAAGGAGAGTTGTATGGCATTGAAGCTTGCCTGGAGGGTTGTTAACACAGTGTCCAAAGAAGGGCCGGAAGTATACAGAATGGTGTCGTCTGCGTAGAGGTGGATCAGAGACTCACCAGCAGCAAGAGCGACCTCATTGATGTATACAGAGAAGAGAGTCGGTCCAAGAATTGAACCCTGTGGCACCCCCATCGAGACTGCCAGAGGTCCGGACAACAGACCCTCAGATTTGACACACTGAACTCTATCAGAGAAGTAGTTGGTGAACCAGGCGAGGCAATCATTTGAGAAACCAAGGCTGTTGAGTCTGCCGATGAGGATGTGGTGATTGACAGAGTCGAAAGCCTTGGCCAGATCAATGAATACGGCTGCACAGTAATGTTTCTTATCGATGGCGGTTAAGATATCGTTTAGGACCTTGAGCGTGGCTGAGGTGCACCCATGACCAGCTCTGAAACCAGATTGCATAGCAGAGAAGGTATGGTGAGATTCAAAATGGTCGGTAATCTGTTTGTTGACTTGGCTTTCGAAGACCTTAGAAAGGCATGGTAGGATAGATATAGGTCTGTAGCAGTTTGGGTCAAGAGTGTCCCCCCCTTTGAAGAGGGGGATGACCGCAGCTGCTTTCCAATCTTTGGGAATCTCAGACGACACGAAAGAGAGGTTGAACAGGCTAGTAATAGGGGTGGCAACAATTTCGGCAGATAATTTTAGAAAGAAAGGGTCCAGATTGTCTAGCCCGGCTGATTTGTAGGGGTCCAGATTTTGCAGCTCTTTCAGAACATCAGCTGAATGGATTTGGGAGAAGGAGAAATGGGGAAGGCTTGGGCGAGTTGCTGTTGGGGGTGCAGTGCTGTTGACAGGGGTAGGAGTAGCCAGGTGGAAAGCATGGCCAGCAGTAGAAAAATGCTTATTGAAATTTTCAATTATGGTGGATTTATCAGTGGTGACAGTGTTTCCTATCTTCAGTGCAGTGGGCAGCTGGGAGGAGGTGTTCTTATTCTCCATGGACTTTACAGTGTCCCAGAACTTTTTTGAGTTAGTGTTGCAAGAAGCAAATTTCTGCTTGAAAAAGCTAGCCTTGGCTTTTCTAACTGCCTGTGTATAATGGTTTCTAGCTTCCCTGAACAGCTGCATATCACGGGGGCTGTTCGATGCTAATGCAGAACGCCATAGGACGTTTTTGTGTTGATTAAGGGCAGTCAGGTCTGGGGAGAACCAAGGGCTATATCTGTTCCTGGTTCTAAATTTATTGAATGGGGCATGTTTATTTAAGATGGTTAGGAAGGCATTTTTAAAAAATATCCAGGCATCCTCTACTGACGGGATGAGGTCAATATCCTTCCAGGATACCCCGGCCAGGTCGATTAGAAAGGCCTGCTCGCTGAAGTGTTTCAGGGAGCGTTTTACAGTGATGAGAGGAGGTCGTTTGACCGCTGACCCATTACGGATGCAGGCAATGAGGCAGTGATCGCTGAGATCTTGGTTGAAGACAGCAGAGGTGTATTTAGAGGGGAAGTTGGTTAGGATGATATCTATAAGGGTGCCCGTGTTTAAGGCTTTGGGGAGGTACCTGGTAGGTTCATTGATAATTTGTGTGAGATTGAGGGCATCAAGTTTAGATTGTAGGATGGCTGGGGTGTTAAGCATGTTCCAGTTTAGGTCGCCTAGCAGCACGAGCTCTGAAGATAGATGGGGGGCAATCAGTTCACATATGGTGTCCAGAGCACAGCTGGGGGCAGAGGGTGGTCTATAGCAGGCGGCAACGGTGAGAGACTTGTTTTTAGAAAGGTGGATTTTTAAAAGTAGAAGTTCAAATTGTTTGGGTACAGACATGGATAGTAGGACAGAACTCTGCAGGCTATCTTTGCAGTAAATTGCAACACCGCCCCCTTTGGCAGTTCTATCTTGTCTGAAAATGTTGTAGTTTGGAATTAAAATGTCTGAATTTTTGGTGGTCTTCCTAAGCCAGGATTCAGACACAGCTAGAACATCCGGGTTGGCAGAGTGTGCTAAAGCAGTGAAAAGAACAAACTTAGGGAGGAGGCTTCTAATGTTAACATGCATGAAACCAAGGCTATTACGGTTACAGAAGTCGTCAAAAGAGAGCGCCTGGGGAATAGGAGTGGAGCTAGGCACTGCAGGGCCTGGATTCACCTCTACATCGCCAGAGGAACATAGGAGGAGTAGAATAAGGGTGCGACTGAAAGCAATAAGAATTGGTCGTCTAGAACGTCTGGAACAGAGAGTAAATGGAGGTTTCTGGGGGCGATAAAATAGCATCAAGGTATAATGTACAGACAAAGGTAAGGTAGGATGTGAATACAGTGGAGGTAAACCTAGGTATTGAGTGATGAAGAGAGAGATATTGTCTCTAGAAACATCATTGAAACCAGGAGATGTCATTGCATATGTGGGTGGTGGAACTAATAGGTTGGATAAGGTATAGTGAGCAGGACTAGAGGCTCTACAGTGAAATAAGCCAATAAACACTAACCAGAACAGCAATGGACAAGACATATTGACATTAAGGAGAGGCATGCTTAGTCGAGTGATCAAAAGGGTCCAGTGAGTGGAGAGGTTGGTTTAGGGTCACGGCGATTTAGACAGCTAGCCAAGCCAACCGGTAGCAAGCTAGCATAGGATGGAGTCTGTTGTTAGCCACCTCTTGCGTTCGGTCAGTAGATTAGTGGGGTTCCGTGTGGTAGAGGGGATTAATCCAAATCACACAACAACAAAAATAAGAACAATAGATATAGTTATAGAGGCCCGAGAAGAAAACATAATAATTCAAATAAATAAATTGTCCGATTGTCTATTCAGATAGCAGCCGGAAAGACAGCTAACGGTTAGCGGGCCGCAGATGGGCGTTCCGGTAACGTCGCGACAGAGGAGCCAGCCGGATCTCCTTCAGGTAGATAACGTCGGCAGTCCGGTTGTGAAGGCCCGGTGGGGCTCCGCGTAGGCAGTGAAACGGGTCCGGATAGGTGACTGCAGCCCAGGAGTGAATGATGGAACTCAGGCGTGATTGACGGAGCTGGCTAGCACCGGAACAATCGATGTTTGCTCCGGAATCGCCGAAAGCCGACTGTCACACGGATAGCAGCTAGCTAGCTGTGAGATCCGGGTATGAACGTCCAGAGAGCAGTTGAAATCCAGGGACATGGAGAGAAAAAAAAAAAAAAAAAAAAAAAAAAAAAAATGGTCCGGTATGTTCCGTTTCCCGAGCCGCGCTGCGCCGTACAAAACTGGCGATAGATTTTCGATAGATTTTCGAACTAAAGGACAGCCGATGACCACAAACCGTGGTTAGCTTCTGATTAGCTTCTGGGCTAGCTCCTGGCTAGCTTCTGGCTAGTTTCTGGCCAGCCTCCTGGAGTTTCTGGCTAGCTTCCTGAAGGATTGCAGATCTGAGGTAAATAATACTTTTTTATAAATATAAATTGGTGAGGCTGGTTGCAGGAGAGTGTTTAGAAGATGAGTTGATGGAAAATAAAAATAAAATGTATGTGAAAAAAAGTTGTAAATATATATATATACAGGACACGACAAGACGAGGACAAAAGACGTCTGAACTGCTATGCGATCTTGGAGAAAAATGCAGTGTCTTAGACCACTGCGCCACTCAGGAGCCCAATATAATATTCTAATTTTAATGGAAGAATTCATTAACAGATTAAGTAAATGCCAATCATCCCTTAGCCTACAATGGTCATGCCTCCACAAATTAAAATAAAAAGTAAATATCCCCATCAAAATCAGTCTGTTTGTTTTTTTTTATTTATCCTTTATTTAACCAGGAAGGGCTCATTGAGATTTAAAATATATTTTTCAAGAGCATACTGGCCAAGATAGGCAGCACCAAGTCATTGCAAAAATTACAGACAAACACGAAAAACTACAATTTAAAAATACCAATCGGGACAAGTTCTTCCAGTTTAAAAGTATTTTGTAAGGCGTTCCAAGATGATGGTGCAGAGTACATAAAAGCCCTTTTTACCAAATTCAGTTCGGACACTTGGAACAGTTAGCAGGATAAAGTCCAGCGAACGAAGAGAGTACGCACCACATTTCGAGAACAACAAAAATGCCCAAATAAAAAGGTAGTAAACCCAAAATGGCTTTGTAAATAAAAGTATGCCAGTGCCTGAGCCTACGAGTGACTAGAGAAGGCCAGCCAACCCTGGTATACAACGTGCAGTGGTGGGGTTTTGCAGTTTAAAATAAATCTCAAAGTGCCCTGTAAAAGGGTGTCAATTGATCTCAAACACTGAGCGGAAGCATTCATATATAAAATATCCCCATAGTCCAGTAAAGGCACAAATGTAGCTGATACTAGCCTCCTTTTGGCTTCAAAAGAAAAACATGCCTTATTCCTAAAATAAAATCCCAATTTCAGCTTAAATTTTTTGTAAGTTGTTGAATATGCAATTTAAAAGAGAGGCAGTCATCAATTCAAATTCCAAGATTTTATGAGGTTACAACCTCAATCTCCTTGTCCTGACAGGTAGTAATAGGTGAAAGATTCAGAGGTCTTCTTCTTGCTTTAGAAAACACCATTAGTTTAGTTTTGTCAGTATTGAGGATAAGCTTCAATTGACACAAGGTATTTTGAACAGTATAAAAAGCAGTTTGCAAGTTCTGGAAAGCTTTTGTAAGAGACGAGGCACAACAGTAAATAACAGTATCATCAGCATAAAAATGAAGTTGCGCAGTTTTGTCTAAATCATTTATATAAATAGTGAATAAGAGAGGACCAAGTACAGAGCCTTGGGGCACACCATTAAACAGACATAAGCCCATCAAATTGAGTACACGGAGTTCTATCAGACAGATAGTTAGCAAACCATGCAACTGCATGCTCTGAAAGACCTACACTCGACAATCTCTGCCTTAGTATAGCATGATCAACTGTATCAAAAGCCTTAGAGAGATCAATAAAAAGTGAGACGCAGTGCTGTTTTTTGTTTAGGGCTTCAGTGATATCATTTAAAACCTTCACGGCTGTTTAAGATAGAGAAATCTGTTATTTTGCATGGGCTGCGTCTCAATCCACCACATCCTCCGTTATAGCTCTTCCACATCTGTGGTGAAAGGTGGCAGAGATAGAGCAGTGTTTGTCAGACCATGAGACATCCTGAAAATCGGTCTTCTTACAAAACTATTATGTTCACTCTATTGAAAGATGAGACTCATGAACATAATGGTGTTCTCCGTCTTGCTCTAGAAGACAAAGCACACAAGACTTGTCTGTGTGCCTATTAAAAAAATGAATGGAAGTAAATATGGAGATAGTTTAGTGCCTAAAAAAAAGGGGATAAATACATGTAAAAACAATAATAGCATTTTTTTCCTGATCATTCTTATATTTCTCAGAAATTGGACAGAAACTTCAGAAGAAGCTTCCTTTCGATTTTTTGGGGGACTATCCATTCTTCTATGTCGGGAATCTGTTATTCAATGCATTTCTATTGCCTTATAGCAGTACTGCAAACTGTTTCATCCAATAATTTTTTTATATATATTTTTGATACTTTAAGGGGTCTTAAAATGCTAAGTCAAACAGCTAAATAATCATTTTTATGACCCTCTTAAAACAATTCCATATGTTAGCTTATAACCCCTGCCCCCCTCCCCCGGGTTAGACAGGTCTGAGACTCTGGAAGGTTAAATTCTGTAAAATAAAGTATTGAATTACTTATAACCACTACTGTCCTTCCTCTTATGCTGGTTAATTTATATTTTTATTATGAAAATTGTTTTCCTTCTGTGCACATAAAAATGCAAGGATTGCATCTGTAGATGGGACTAGAGACTCTCTGATTAGAGTAACAGAAATGTTGATTTTCATCTCACAATGATAGGTGCAGTGAAATGTGTATACAGTTTTGGAAATAGTAGTTTGCCACCCCTGGAGCAAATCATGGCACATCAACAAATTGTTTACCTTGTTGGCATAAAAGCAGTGACCTTCCGGTTACTGTTCCAGCTCTGTGAGGGAATGTGAGCTGAAGGGATCATCACTACAGTATATGTAGCCAACGTCTGTGAGCTAAAGGGATCATCTCAACATTATCTGCAGCCAAAATCTGTTAGCTAAAGGGACCATCTCTACAGTGTCTGTAGCCAAAGTCTGTGAGCTGAAGGGATCATCTCTACAGTATTTGAAGCCAAGTATGTAAATTGAAGTGATCATCTCTACCGTATCTGTAGCCAACATCTGTGAGCTGCAGGGATCATCTCTACAGTATCTGTAGGCAACACTTGTCAGGTGAAGGGATCATCTCTACATTATTTGTAACCAATGTCTGTGAGCTGAAGGGATCATCTCCACACTATCTGTAGCTAAAGTCTTTGAGCTGAAGTGATCATCTCTACATTATCTGTAGACGTGGTCAGTGAGCTGAAGTGATCATCTCTACAATATCTCTAGACAAGTTCAGTGAGCTGAACTGATTATCTCTATGGTATCTGTAGGCAACGTCTGTCAGCTTAACTTCACTAGGGTAGGTAGGGGGAAGCATTAAACTGCCTGCTACTCAGGCTCAGAAGATAGGATATGCATATAATTAGTAGATTTGTATAGAAAACACTCTAAAGTTTCCAAAACTGTTAAAATAATGTCTGTGAGTACAACATAACTGATATGGCAGGCGAAAACCCAAGGAAAATCCAACCAGGAAGTACTATTATTTTGAAAGGCTGTTTTTCAATTGAAAACCTATCCACTATACAAAGACTTAGGACCCAATTCAGGGTCTCTATGGCTTCCTCTACATGTGGCCAGTCTTTAGGCATTGTTTCAGGCTTGTACTCTGAAAAATGAGGGAGTTACAGCACTTTCAATCAGTGGCCAGTGGAAATTTCCATTCATCAGCCATGCGCCTGATCGGGAACGCGCCTTTCTTGTTTCTCCTTTCCTATTGACGAAGCTTTTGTCTGGTTGAAAAATTATTATTTATGACAAAAACAACCATAGGATTGATTTTAAACATCGTTTGGCATGTTTCTAATAACTTTTATTGTACATTTTCTAAACGTTTCATCTGGAGCACGAGCAAGAACAAAAAGGAGGTACTTGGTCATAAAGAGGGACATTATCAAACAAAACAAACATTTATTGTTTAACATGGAGACCTGGGAGTGCCACCAGATGAAGATCATCAAAGGTAAGTGATTAATTTAATGCTACTTCTGACTTTTGTGACACTCTCCTTGGCTGGAAAATGGCTGTATGGGTTTCTGTGGCTAAGTGCAGACCTAAGTGCAGACTGTTCGCAAAGTGTGCATTCTCCGTAAAGCCTTTTTGAAATCTGACACAGCAGTTGCATTAAGGAGAAGTTGATCTTTATTCGTATGTTTAACACTTATCGTTTATCAACGTTTATTATGAGTATTTCTGCAATTTGATGTGGCTCTCTGCACTTTCACCGGATGTTTGTTTGAGACTATGCATTTCTGACCATAACGCGCCAACGTAAACTGAGATTTTTGGATATAAATATGAACTTTATCGAACATAACATGTATTGTGAAACATGAAGTCCTATGAGTGCCATCTGATGAAGATCATCAAAGGTTTGTGATTAATTTTATCTCTATTTCTGCTTTTTGTGACTCCTCTCTTTGGCTGGAAAAATGGCGGTATGGTTTTCTGTGACTAGGTGCTGACCTAACATAATCGAATGGTGTGCTTTCGCAGTAAAGCCTTTTTGAAATCGGACACTGTGGACGGATTTACAATAAGTTTATCTTTAAAATGGTGGATAATACTTGTATGTTTGAGGAATTTAAATTATGGGATTTATGTTGTTTTGAATTTGGCGCCCTGCAATTTCACTGGCTGTTGTCGAGGTGGGACGCTAGCGTACCAGAGAGGTTAAGGGATCATCTCTACAGTATCTATAACCAATGTCTGTGAGCTAAATATATAATCTCTGCAGTATCTGTAGGCAACATCTGTAAACTGAAGGGATGATCTCAACTTTATCTGTAGGTAACGTCTGTCAGCGGAAGGGATCAAATCTACAGTGTCTGTAACCATTGTCTGTAAACTAAATATCTAATCTCTATATTATCTGTAGCAAAGTCTGTGAGCTAAAAGGATCATCTCTACAGTATCTGTAGGCAACGGCTGAAAACTAAAGGGATCATCTCTATGTTATCTGTAACAAACGTCTGTGAGCTGAAGGGATCATCTCTCCAGTATCTGTAACTAACGTCTGTGAGTTGAAGGGATCATATCTATAGTACCTGTAGTCAACGTCTGTGAGCTGAAGGTATCATCAGTACAGTATCTGTAGGCAAAGCCTGTCAACTGAAGGGATCATCTCTACATATCTGTTACCAACATCTGTGAGCTGAAGGTATCATCTCTACATTATCTGTAGCCAAAGTCTGAGCTAAAGGATCATCCCTACAGTGTCTATATCCAAAGTCTATGAGATGAAGGGATCATCTCTACAGTATTTGTAGGCAACGTCTGTCAGCGGAAGGGATCAAATCTACAGTATCTGTAACCATTGTCTGTAAGCTATATATCTAATCTCTACATTATCTGTACCAAAGTCTGTGAGCTAAAAGGATCATCTCTACAGTATTTGTAGCCAAGGACTGTGTGCTGAAGGGGTCATCTCTACAGTATATGTAGCCAACATCTGGATGCATATGGGATCATCCCTACATTATCTGTAGCCAAAGTCTGTGAGCTGAAGGGATCATCTCTACAGTATTTGTAGCCAACGTCTGTGAGCTAAATACATAATATCTGCAGTATATGTATCCAAAGTCTGTGCGCTAAAGGGATCATCTCTACAGTATCTGTAACCATATTCTGTGAGCTGAAGTGAACATCTCTACAGTATCTGTAACCATATTCTGTGAGCTGAAGTGAACATCTCTACAGTATCTGTAACCAACGTCTGTGAGCTGAAGGGATCATCTCTACATTATCTATGGCTAAAGTCTAAGAGCTAAAGGGACCATCTCTACTGTGTTTGTATCCAATGTCGGTGAGCTTAAGTGATCACCTCTACATTATCTGTTGCCAATGTCTGTGAGCTGAAGGGATCATCTCTAAAATGTATGTAGCCACACATGTCAGCTGAAGGGATCATCTCTACAGTATCTATAACCAAAGTCTGTGAGCTGAAGGGATGTTCCCTACAGTTTGTGTAGTCAATGTCTGTGAGCTGAAGTGATCATCACTACTGTATTTTTAGAAAATGTATGTCAGCTGAAGGGATCATATCTACAGTGCCTGTAACCAGTCTGTGAGCTAAAGCGACATCTTGCACATTACATTTTTCCATTGTCTTTGACCTGAAGGGATCATCTCTACCGTATCTTTATCCAACGTATGTGAGCTAAAGGGATCATCTCTACAGTATCTGTAACCAACATTTGTGAGCTAAAGGGACCATCTCTACAGTGTCTGTAATCAACGTTTGTGAGCTAAAGGGATCATCTCTACAGTATCTGTAGACGAAGTCTGTGCGCTATAGTTGAGTTTAGTTAATTAATTCGACCATTTAAAAAAACAATCACACATACATCTTAAAAGCCATACATACACATAAATAAAATCATTGAGGATAACGCACAATAAGGTCTGGGACTTATTCCCATAGTGGTCCTCTTGACACAAGATTGCTAGACAAGATCGAACACAGTATGGTAGTGAAATAATAAAACTAAAACAGAGAAGAATAACGTCTATCTCATCATTCCAGTTACATCATTGGGGTTATTCATATGGGTACAGAAGACATCAAACATATTTTTACTTTATGTTTAAAGCTGTCCAGAGAGGACTTTGTTTTTATAGGCAGAGGCAACTCATTCCACTCTGAGGCTCCAGTATATAAGAAAGTACCTTTCCCACCATTACTCCTGAACCTGTATAAGCACACATTAGCAACACCTGATCTGGTGCTCTGATTGTGTGCATCCCTAACATGAGGAAAGTAATCACTTAGATATCTGGGCGCAGGACCATAAATACTCCTGTAAACCAAACCTAGTCTAATCTTGGGCACCCTAGCCTCAACAGGCAGCCAGTTTAGTTCCTGAAAGCAGCTCCTGCCTATGTGAGTACGTGGACTCACCTTCAATACTACCCTGATCATCTTATTCTGGGCTACCCTGATCAGCTTATTCTGGGCTATCTGGCGCTTCCCCTTCATAAATTTAGATAAGCCCCCAAACTAGGAAGTACTAGCATGGTCAAAATGGCATTGAATGAGGGCAGTAGCAAGCACTTTCATGGAGTCCTTATCAAGCAGCTTGGACTTTCTAGCCAAAAACGTAGTCCTGGCATTAACCTTCCCTAGCACCTTATTGGCCATGCTCACACCTCCCAAGCTTCCATCAACGATACATACCAAGTAGCTAACAGAGGTTTTAGTAGTCAGCACCTCACCCCCTAACTCCACTCTGATTTCAGACGACCTACACAATTTAGGTCTGGATCCAAAAATAATTGCTTCAGTTTTCCCTAAGTGCTGCGATAGCTCATTATCTCCAAGCCATTTGCTGATGTTAGTAAGCTCTGTGCTAAGTATGCTCTCAAACATAGTTTTACTTTCGTGAGACACCAGAAGTGTAGAGTCATCCACATAAAGAAAAAGAGGCAAGAACAAATATCTTTCATATCGTTAATATACAATAAAAAAGGGATCATCTCTATAGTATCTGTAACCAATATCTGTGAGCTAAATGGATCATCTCTGTGGTATTTGTAGCCAACGTCAGTGAGCTGAAGGGATAATCTCTACAGTATCTGTAGCCAAAGTCTGAGCTGAAGGGATCATCTCTACATTATCTGTTGCCAAAGTCTGTGAGCTAAAGGGATCATCTCTACATTATCTGTGGCCAAAGGCTGTGAGTTGAAGCCTACATCTGTGAGCTGAAGCCTACATCTGTGTCCCTGTCTCTGGATACTCTGCACCAGTCTCCCTGTAGAATTTTAGGATTAAGTCAGGATTAATTTGTACTGTCACGAAGCTGAGTACACCTACTGTAATACACACAGCAAGTGTCCACACGACAACAGTACCTCGTTTATTGACAAAATGGGAAATAAAATCAGATAATATTTTGGACACTTACCTATGAGTAAAAGCAATATATCACGTTAAGGACCCTTTTTGCAATAAAACCAAATTCTAAAACTCAATAGAAATACAAATTCCCTTAAAATTACATGAATATTAAAATTCTTAAAACTATATGAAATAGCAATCAATACATCTATTGCAAGTCGTTTTTGTAATATCAACGGATACCTCAACCCCCATGTTAAGACTTAATATTAAAACAATTAGCAGATGAACAGAGAAGGGAATGCATTAGTGCCCCATTAATCGGTAGTCTAATTGCTTAATTATATCTTCCATTAGAAATGATGAGCTCTAAATTGCACACTTTGATGAGTACGTCTCGGTGAATGCTGTCTTCCTTCTGCATCAGCAAGTAACTCCCTACTCAGAATATTCAAATCAGTAATCCATCAAACGGCTTATCATTGATCAGTACAATATGAGAACGAAATGCACATCCCAATACCTCTACTGTATAATACCGAAATAATGAATAATATGAAATGATTAATTGAAGGGTAGGTAACAGAGGAAGACAGGTGTACAGTTACCGGAGTATTCATACTTATCTTAACCCTAACCTGGAACCTATCCTTATCCTGTTACATCATACAAGTTCAAATCAATTTTACAACCCCAACTTGGCAACAATGACTATTACAACGTCTCTTTAATTAACAAGTTCTATGAATTTATTAAACCACAAGAAAACACAAAAGAAGGCAAATCAATGCCAAATAGTGACACCGGGGCCCAGAAATAGACTGAAGAACAATAATAACAAAAACAAAAACTCACTTTCACTCATATGAACTAGAGTGCTTCCTAGATGCTTCCCTCCCCTATGATCACAGAAACCTTTCAACTGAAAGTTCAATTATTTAATGAAGTTATTCGTTAAAATCACAACTAGGAATAATTTTATCCCAATTATACTTAACAAAAATGTAAATGCAACATACAACAATTTCAAAGATATTACTGAGTTACAGTTCATATAATTGCAACTGCTCGGCCTCCGACCGCAAGGCACTACAGGAGGTATTGAGTATGGCCCAGTACATCACTGGGGCTAAGCTGCCTGCCATCCAGGATCTCTACACCAGACGGTGTCAGAGGAAGGCCCTAAAAATTGTCCAAGACTCCAGACACCCCAGTCATAGACTGTTCTCTCTACTACCGCATGGCAAGCGGTTCCGGAAGGCCAATTCTAGGTCAAACTGGCTTCTAAACAGCTTCTACCCCATTGACATAAGACTCCTGAACATCTCATCAAGTGGCTACCCAGACTATTTGCATTGCCCCCCCCCCTGCCTCTTTTACGCTGCTGCTACTCTCTGTTTATTATCTATGCATAGTCACTTTAATAACTCTAGCTACATCTATAAATTACCTCAATGACCTCGACTAACTAGTGCCCCTGCACATTCATTGACTCTGTATCAGTACCCCCATACATATCGCCTCACTATTGTAATTTTTACTGCTGCTCTTGAATTATTTGTTACTTTCATTTTATCATTTTAACGGGTTTTTTTTTAACAGTATTGTTGGTTGAGGGTTTTTAAGTAACTAACTAGTAACTACACCTGTTGTA